>NW_024599371.1:0-31879 GCF_004379255.2 Salvia splendens | reverse complement strand
TTTATTCTTTTTGTTCGACTATTTATTTGAGGTTATGATTAGCCCCCAATCAAATCAAAATTCACACTACTAATTTAAAATATATATCGACTGTTATACATTGCTTTGTCTGCCTGAGGACTTAACACATCATTCACATTTTCCATTGATTTTATCTTTCAAAGAGGCCCTTCACATACACCATACCCTTCTCACTCAGCTGAAGCTCCTTTCTCATCTGCTCCACTTGCTGATCGTCGCCTTGGACAATGATCTCCGACAGGTTCCCGTCATCGCCCACCAATACTTTAACCTGAATCTGCTCCTTCCTAGATGCTTTCTTCCAATAATAAACTCCCCTGATTCAACACCACGCGTTAGCTTTCCTCGTGCGATCATCCAGTTAAGAGTAGAAAACAGGAATATCGTTACAGACTTACGCCAATGGACTCAATATGGTTAGCCAGAACCAGTTGTTTCCGATGTCTGGATAAGTTATTGTGAGAACAAGTGCTACACTTGCAAGACTTATACAGGTGCAGAAAGTGAGCAATGCTGCTTGACCTCGGCTTGGCACCATCACCCCTTCGAATCTGAAAGAGATAAAAACATGGTTGTGTGAGAGAGAGAGCGATATATCATCATAATCGGGCTACTGATCAACTTATAGGGATGGACAAGATTACAACAGTTATTAACATCAGTAACAGAACACAGAACTTAAGTAAAGACATTGACGGGTGGAGATCCACTTTCCACAAGATTACAAGAAGTGCAGATGTTACAAAGGTCATAAACAATTACACGAGCGAGTAGAGAGGGGAGGGATATGTAATTGCTGTAATCCCGTTCAATGTTCATGTCATGTAACCGAACTCAGCAAAACTAATATAGACATACATTTTCATCTATTTCCCCAATTTGGAAGCATTTTTTACTGTATTGTGATCACTACATTGCAGCCTAATCATAGTATAGACATACGTTTTCATATCTTTCCCCAATATGGAACAACACGAGCTATCCAATCTGCCCGAACTACGAAATGAAAGTACTCAACAGCACAAAGCAGTGTTATTGATTGCTTACACTATTGTCTCTCCTCTATCTGACACTACAAAATTGTTGCGAGTAAAGAACGATAGTATTTCTCCTGCAACCTGATTAGGCGCCTTCTTTCCTTCCCCTTCTCGTACGAGTGTCTTCTTGACAACCTGATTCAGATATTTAGATGTAAAATTTGATTTCAACGAAAAAAGAGAGCAACGAAACAACACTAGTATGTATCCTCAATCTTACCCCATGCTAGTTTAAAAGAAGCAGTAATTGGAGCTAGAAGTACAGTACCTTGGATTTTACTGAACGTTTGATGAGGGACCAAAGACCGGGAACGGAGATGACAAAGAGACCCAGAGAAGTATAATAACTAGCCAGTGAGTAGCCAGTACTTTCTGCAAGCAGAAAGAGAGACTGTGTATGCTGAGGCAGATGCTCCACAAAATCTGAAGACGACAACAAAGCATCGCCCACAGAGGTAGATAGTTGAACTGCAAGGCTCCTTTGCTTTTTTGGCACTCGGACACTTCCAGGCCATGAGTGAATGTGCTGTTGGTCTTGGGTTGAAATTGTGCAACGATGAGAGAGAGGAGATATTAATAGCTTCGTTGCCATTTTCTGATGACTTCAAGAATAATAAAAACTAATCAGTTTTTGAGGACTTGTATGTTTAATCTACTTCTCAGTTACATTCCACAAGTTCTCAAGTTTAATTTACTACAATGACCATCATGTATCAAAGCCATAATACACTTTTGACTTCAAACTGAACCAAAACCAGTTTATTTGAACCAGTGAAGTTGATAGAAATAAAAAATCTCAATCATCTTGATAAAACCAAATGATCAAAAAGCAAAAAAAAATAGGGGGATATAGCGACTAGTTAAACCTACTTCTATGATCATGTCACTCATCAAAAAATTAAGAAACAGAGATGTTAGCTTGTTCATACAAGGTTGCAAAAAGCACAAAGAAAGTTTTAATCAACCGTAGCAATCGTATATTTGGATGAGCCAATTAGAGCATAATCATAAAAAAACTAAAAAACATAATCCAATATGGCAATTCACATTTAACAAAAGAAAATTCACATCCATATAAATGATGGAAAGGACAACTAAAACGCATGAAAATGAAATCAAAGCTTGTATGGAAACAGCAAACAAGAAGACTAAAGTCACTTTCTAATTGGGCTTCAGTTGGTGCATAGGTAATAAAAAATTGTTTCCTTCATTTCATATGTACATCAGATATGAGGATCTGTGCTTAGCAGCTAACAAAGCTATAGACATCACAGCTAAAAGCACGAAGAACATGAGTAATGACATGTATTTTCTTTTGGATAAGAGTATCTAATAGTGTAGAAATGTAAATGTAGTCTATTTAAAGGGGCGTTTATTGAAACACGATGGGCTAAAAAAGAACTACCACAGATTAACTGAATTATAAAAAATGATGCATAGAAGCTCCATGACTACATTTAGGGATGATGCCCACACCAAGAGCTACAAATCCAATCAATAAAGAGAATTATAAAAAATCTTAATGTGCTGACTACGTGATGAATACACATCCTGTAAGATTGATTATGGTTCGAAGCTAGAAATATTTGTATTAGGGTTTTGGTTCAATCCAAAGATTCATTATAAAAGAAGATATGCAAAACTTCCATATTGTTGTTTCTAGAGCTAACTTATTGTAAGGTTTTCAATTTCATCAGCATAATCCGAGGCCATCCTATTTTCACAGATATTCACACAAACACATAATACATATTTCCTGAGGTAATTGGCGCCTAATGCAGCTCACAGCACTAGCACTACTGCAGCGGCTCCACGATAACGTAAATGAAATAGAGAGGAGAGATGAAAGAACTCACAGCTGTAGAATTTGTGGAGGGAAAGGAAGCGGAGGCAGGTGGAGATGAGCCCCTCGCCGAAGAAGAAAGCAGCGGTGGATAAGGGGAAAGGAGCTACTGAAGATGAGACGAGTGGCGGTTGAATGGGCTTTAACAGAATAAAAATCGCGTTCGCCGTTAACGATTTCATTCGGTTAATTAAAGTGAAATCGTTCCTGAACCTAAACGCCTACAAAATCGAACCAAAATTAAATTGTGATATTTTAAAAATCAAAATTTAAAACTACTACATGGTTAGTAATTTTAAAAAAAAAGTTTTCAATACATTGAGATTATTTGCAAATTTCACCAACGATATTTTTTGGCGTTGGTTGTGAATTTATTTTTTTTGCAAAAAAAGCACGTATCAATTTGAAAAATTCAAAATTGAGTTGATGTACATTGAGATGAGACAATTAATGCTATTGAACATCACAATAAACGTAGTTTTTAGTATTTAATATTCTCGATCACAAAAAAAATAACAACTTATCTATATATAGAATTATAATCGAATTATATCGAGTCGAATATAATGTATTTGTATTTAAATACTAGTTGAATAATTTGAATTGAATATAATATCTGAATTGAAATAAATTATTTAATTAGCTTACTTATGCTAATGAAGTAGCATACATATTTGTGTGGTTAATGAATTCAATTTGAAGTTTAGTTTTTATAGTTGTGAAGTCTTATTTTTTAAACAAAGAGAATGTTACACTATTAAATATATAAATATTATATAAATGTTTATTAAAATATTTGATTGAATATTGTTTTCCTTTTCCTTTTCCTTTTCCTTTTGTCTTTTCTAACAGTTGAAATACCCATCAAATTTTGGATTGGAAGCAGTAATCTCTCAAATTTGCTACTCAACGAACAAAATGGCTGCCCAAATGTTATGCACCAGCTACTCATCCTTGTCGATCCATGGCGATAACAAATCTCCTCCGCCATCACATCACAAGCTTGTAGAAAATGTTGTTCGGTATCCTTCACGGCGCGGCGCCGGGAAATTATCGGTGCAGTGCTCGGAAAATCAGCCCCAGATTTTGAGGACTTGCAAGCACTGCAAAATCCAGTTCGATCCTCTGCAAAACCATCCCCGTGCTTGTCGTTTTCATTCCGCTCATTTCGGAGGTATGCTCTTTCTCAATTGAACGGGAGGCGACTAGTATATGATTTCACTTTGATTGCTCGATTCATCTGATTTTCAGCTGCTTTATGCTTCTACATGAGTGTACTGGTTCGTTTTTTGTTTTTATTTTTCTGATTTTGGAATTGTCTGTTTTTCCTGATGATTTTGCTTGAATTTAAGTATGTAAAGCTGCGCGATAATTGCTCTTTGCAGATGATTACTTTTGATTTCACTTTTACTTCTCAATTCATATGATTTTCGGCTGCTTTATGCTTTTATTTGTATTGTGGTTCGTTTTTGTTTTTATTTCATTTGATTCAGTCAATTGTATGTTTTCATGTTGATTTTGATTGAATTGAAGTCATGTAAGGCCCTAATGTTCTTTACAGAGGATATAAATTCGAAATTTTTCGGAAAAGTAAAGTATTTAATTTAGGTTTCAAATTTGACTATTTGAGTGTGCCTGAGGAAGTAGAGCACAGAAAGGGGTGAATGTCTTTTTGCCACAATCAGAACAAGATTGTGTATATCTCAACAAAAGCTAAGCTATATTTATCTTAAGATTAATGCATTCTGATTGCTAAATGATTAGCACCATAGCAATAAAAATATTTAGCTTCTGAAAATCTAGATCTCAGTTGTGTCCCCTTATTCTCACTTGCTTACGCTGCTGATCCTATCACTTAAAGTGAACGTTTCATTATATTCTTGGAGGTGTTGATGGAAGTCTGTTTCCTACTGTTATACTTCATGAAGCACTGTTAATACCTGACATAGGAGCAATCAATTTTTTTCCTTAGGAGAAACCAAGAGAAAGTTTGAGAGTGTATACACGGGTGGCACCATGCATACCCCTGATTCAGGAAAGGTTTACCAATATTGGCACTGCTGTGGCTCTGAAGATCCCTTTGATCCCGGATGCACTGCAGCACCTCACTCTTCGTATGACGACTGAATATGCAACGGTCTGGATGCTAAATCTTGAGATATACTGTGATTACTCTCGTCCTGTATCTGCATTTACTTTGATATGTTTTTGTTACCTATAATCTCGAAAAGTAAAGCATTTTCTTATATCAATAGAAACAAGAACCATAGCCTTTTCATGTGGTTTCTTTTTGCTACTGTTTGTGATCACTCTGCAAAGAGTTCTTAGCCAATTTTGTTTACTAGTCATACTCTCAATAGGATGTTGAGACCATACATTTGACATGAAAAAAAGGGCTTTGTCAAATGGCAAAATACTTCATCATTCACATATGTATAGAATATACTATCGATCACTGTAGTTTCTTGGTAATTACTGAACATGTGTTCATATCAACGAGCACGAACAATTGAGTTGCAGGAGTGATAATTTTGGGGAGTTTACCGAGCAACATAGTGCTTGGTAACTTTATGAGCACTGGAGTGCTTGGTGATTGTCATATGTACCGAATGTCTTGTGAAATAATCGAACTCTAGGAGCATGTTTTAGCTTTAGGTGATTTATCAGTCTTAGAAATAATTGCTTGGGAAATATCCTATTCCATCGACCAACAAGCAGAAGAAAGAAATAAGATAGGATCAATATCGAAGATGTGGTAATTTATTAGGAAGCAAGATCTTAGCCGATTGGCTAATAAACCTGATCCCTATGATCTATAGTCTGACCACCATTTATTACAGTAGATTCGAGAGAGAGAGTTCATTCGAAGAAGCGGGGGCAGGCGCAGGGGCTCATCCGGCACATGGTGGGGAGAGAGCACATCATCCTCTGCATCTCCACCTGCTGCGGCATCTCCATCATCATCTCCTTCACCGCCCCGCACCTGCACTGCGAGCTCACCCGCCTCAGCTCCGAGCAACACTCCTCCAAATGCTCCTCCTCCCCACCGCGGCGGCGGTCGTACGCGTCAGCATAGGGCCCACGCCTCATCTTGCTCTCTGCCCACCTCATACAGCTCGACATCGGCATATGCTGCTCCACCTCGCGCTCGCACTCGTCCCCCCTGTAGGTGTAGGCCGAGGCGACAGCCGCGGTGGCGATGAGGAGGATCAGAACTGCTAGCTTGGCCATTGTTTGGTTGTGGATATATATATATATATATGTGTGTGTGTGTATGTGTGTGTAAGGAGATATATACTTGTTGCGTGTGGTGGTGGATTAAGTGGGAGTGGAGGGAAAGGTATTTATAGAGGATTTGAGGGTTTTGCATGGCCGGAACGTGGTGGCGATGAGGTGTTGGGGCGGCGGAGGGGAGCTTCCACGTACAGGTAGTTTATGCATATGCTGCCAGGAGCCACCGTCAATTGAACGCTACAGCTTCTTAATAATTTGACGCATATGGAATTTTGAAATAATTATATGACATAATTTTGGAATTTTTTAAAATTGGTTGTTATTTCAAAATTATGATGTACTCCTTGTTTTTTAATAATTTGAACTTTATGAAATTGAACCAGAAAAACGTTTGTTTAATAATTTTATTTTATTTTAATTAAATCAGGTGTCCCGCTATATAATGTTTTAAAATACAATATTTTTTTACTTGAATCAGTAAACATTTTAGTTGAATAGGCTTCTTCAAAATCTTATTCTTAGTTACGGATAAGATGGTAAGTAAATGGTAGATTAGCTTGGATAGACTTGTCTATACACTCTATCTAGCGGCGTATCTTGGATTTTTGATTTAGGGTGCAAGTCTTGGCGTCATGTCGCCAGACTAGACCCTCGAGTAATGGACGAGATAAACTCGGGTAGTGGTTGAGATAGGCCTTTAAGAGCATCCGCAGCGGTGGCGGTTGGCGCCACCGCCGTCCGTGCCAGCGGCAAGGCGAAGGACCGCCACCGCTGCAACCGCGCCGCTGGCACGGCGCTGCTCGATGTATCGAGCACGTCCGTGCCAGCGGACGCACACGTGGCGGCTCCCATTCGCCAACGGCATAGCCGTTGGTTCAAATATTTTTTTTATTTTTTTTAAAAAAAAAAATCGGATTTTATTAAAAAAATCGATAAAAAATAAAAAAAAAATTTCACTTCCCCAAAAAATTATATCCGTTTATAACCGTTTTTCCCCACTTTTAATTTTTTTTTTATTTTTTTTTACCCAAAAATACACACTTTCATCTATAAATACCCCAATTTCACTCCAAAAAATTCACACTTTCATTACACAATTCTCATCATCAATCTCTCATATCCATTTTCATCTTCCTCTCACACCCTACAACACCACTATGTCCGGTAACGACGACAACCCAAGCGGCTCTCACGGTTGGAACCCGAATGGTTCGGTTCGCAACCGTTTCATAGTCCGGAAACGGAATATTCGGCCCTCCTCTCACCCAGATTCGGGCGTTCCGAGTGGCTACCGCCATACCCAATCGCGATCAAGGTGCCTCCGATGGGCGCTACGGGTGGACACCGGAGCCTAGGCCTCGCGCCCCTTCCCAAATGCCGAATCCTCCATCTCGCGCCGGTGTCCGCACACCGTACTCACCGGCGGAGATGGAAAGATTGTTCAAGGCGTACTTGGAAATCTCCGAAGATGCGGTGGTTGGAACGAACCAATCCGGCGATCACTTTTGGTGGCGCGTCTCTAGCCGGTACAATGCACACCGGCCGCCGGGAACGATCGAGCGCAACGAGAGTATGGTGCGCAACTGCATCGGCCGAGCCAACGAAGAAATTGGCAAGTTCAACGGCTATTTCATCCAGGAGTCCCGGAATGCCGGGAGCGGCCGAAGCGAGGTCGACATCATCACCGCCTCGCTGAGCACCTACCAATCCATGAACGGTAAGTCGTTCAAATATCTTAACGTTTGGCAGGAGACGCGGATGCACCCGAAGTATAAGGGAGGCATAACATCCTCCTCTAGCGGCTCCTCCAAACGCTCACGGTCGGATTTTTAATTTTTAATTATGTAATTTGTAATTTTTAGTATTTTAATTATGTAATTTTTATTTTTAGGATTTAATTATGTCTTTTTATTTTATTTGTAATTTGTTATTTTTATTGTGGTTTTTAATGAATTTTAGTATTATGAAAATGTTTTTGTGTAATTGAATTTTATATTAATTGTGCTCGTCCTTGCGGAAGAGCACAGTTGTGGGTGTTGTGCTCTTGCCAGAGAGCAGGCATGAATAGTACCGCCCGGGCCCACAACCGTGCCGCTGGCAAGAGCACGGTTGTGGATGCTCTAAGACTTAAGTAGCGGTCGAGATGAATTTCCGAGTAGTGGTTGAGGTAGACTTTCCGAGTAGTGATCGAGATAGGCCTCTAAGTTTGCATCTTTTGCTCTTATTCAAAAATGTGCAAAAAAGAGATAAAAGAATGAAAAGCAAAGCAACAGAGAAGAAGCCAGGCATATGATATAACATACATGTAATATATGTATCGATTGAGAGATTAATTGAGCCAAGAGAAACAAGAAATCTATACTTTGAGGTAATTCATCAAACAGGGAATGAATGCAAATAACAAAAAAAACTGGTCTATGGCTCTGCAGATCCCTTTGATCCCGGATGCACTTCGGCACTTCACTCTTCGTAGACGACTGAATATGCAACGATAAGGAAGCTAAATCTTGAGATTTTCTGTGATTATTCTCATCCTGTACCTGCAATTGCATTGATATATTCTTGTTGCCTATGCACATTGGGGGTGTTCGGTTTGCAAGATTGCATCCAGGATTAAATTTGTAGTGTGTTTGGTTCATGAGATTCAATCCCACAACTCAGTCCTAGATGGATAATCATGAGATAATTAGTCATAGCTAACTCCCTATGACTAAAATAATCTCACAACTCAATCCTAGATTGTATCTTGGTATTATTTTATCTTGGAAACCGAACCCCACCAATAGATACAAAATCATAGCCTTTTCATATGGTTTCTTTTCTACTGTTTGTGACCACTCTGAATAGGAAGCTAAGACCATACATTTGACATGAAAAAACGGGGTTTGTCGAATGGCAAGATACCTCATCATTCACAATGGATACCAAACGTCTTGTGAATTAATCGAACTGTAGGAGCATGTTTTAGTTTAGGTGATTGAATATAAGAAGCAGAAGAAAGAAATAAGATAAGAGTGATCTTGATGATATATAGAGGATGTGGTATTTTATTAGGAAGCAAGATGTTAGCCGATGGGCTAATAAACCTGAACCCTATGATACAGTCTGACCACCATTTATTACAATAGATTCGAGAGAGAGAGAGAGAGAGAGAAAGAGTGTGTGTTCAGTCGAAGAAGCGGGGGCAGGCGCAGGGGCTCATCCGGCACATGGTGGGGAGGGAGCACATCATCCTCTGCATCTCCACCTGCTGCGGCATCTCCATCATCATCTCCTTCACTGCCCCGCACCGGCACTGCGAGCTCACCCGCCTCAGCTCCGAGCAACACTCCTCCAAATGCTCCTCCTCCTCCCCGCCGCGGCGACGGTATGGCCCGCTCCTCATCTTGCTCTCCGCCCACCTCATGCAGCTCGTCATCGGCATCTTCTGCTCCACCTCGCGCTCGCACTCGTCGCCCCTGTAGCTGTAGGCCGAGGCGGTGGCGACGGCAATGAGGAGGATCAGAACTGCTAGCTTGGCCATTGTTGGGTTGTGGATATTGATGTGTATGAAGATATATATATATATATTTGTTGTGTTGTGTTGTGTTGTGGTGGAAGATGTGGGAGTGGAGGGGAAGGTATTTATACAGGGTGTGAGGGATTTGCATGGCCTGAACGTGGTGGCGATGAGGTGTTGAGGCGGCGGAGAGGAGCTTCCACGTACAGGTGGTTCATGCATATGATGCCGATAGCCACCGTCGATTGGAAGCTACAGCTTCTTCATAATTTGGCGCATGTGGAATTTTGAAAATATTTTGGTTGATTATTTCAAAATTATGATGTGTTTTTTAAATATTTGATTGTAAAAAATCAAGGGTAAAGTTCATGATATTAATTCATTGGTAAAGTTTGTGATATTATTTGATTGCTGGAATTTTTTCACTGGTGGGAAATAACAAACTCAGGATAAAGTTCGTGATATTATTTGCCAATTTCAAAGTTCATGGAAAAATTCAACTTTTTGAAAGTTCTATGATAATCCCTATTTTTATTTTATTTTATTTTATACAATCTCCTTCCCACTTAAAGTGAAGCATTTCATATTCAGACGAGAAATTTTATGAGTAATAGTAATAGATAACGAAGGCGATAATATTGGCTTAAATATAGTGAATGTAGTAACACTCTGCAACGTGCTTTGCATATTACGCGCTTGGGATGTAGTGTGCGCCACACTCGCCTAATTGATGGTTCGTGTGCCGCATAGTTTCACACGCCCACCGTGCTCGACTGGACGTCGTTTTTACCCTTTATTTGTTATAATTAAATGAGAAAAAGGCGTTTCTTTAATTATTCTATATATATATATATATATAAATGGCCTCTCGCTACAATTTTTTTTACTTAAAATTAGAAAAACGTTTTCTTTCATTTTTTAAATTTACGCAATATTGTTTTCATTTCGATTTTGATTTATGTATTCTTAAGATTCTTATTGTATTGTCAATATAATTACTACAATGTTGACACAGCATGGACCGAGAAAATAATATAAAAGTAGGACTTATATTCCACTAACTTTTTTAACTCACTTTCTTTTACATTTCTTAAAACTCTGTTGTGCCTTAACAAAAGTGGATAATTATTGGGAAAGAGGGAGTAAGAAGTTACAATGAAAGGTAAGAAGGATATTTATAGAAACAAAGAATTAGAATTAGTATTAGTATGAAATTAACGTTTCTCCCTCAATTTGCATTAGGTTAAAAATTAATTCGTCTTAAATATAAGTTTCTCTTTCTTCTCCATCTACTAAAACTCCTAAAAGCTCCATTTCTTCTCCCCCCAGAGCCCCCCTCGCTCCGCCGAGGTCCGGCACTGACCAAGCCCCTGCTGGAGCGATGACTTGGCCTATGCTGGCTCGGTCGTTGCTTCCACCTTATGATTTGCATATGCATTCTGGATATGGATTTTGGTAAAAGGATTCCTCCAGCCGCAGTCGTACTCTGCCCTTGATTCCAGGAGGGCCGCTTCCTCTCCTCCGAGGTCCACCGAACCTGCAAATGCCACAAAAACAGACCTTTCAATCTCCAATTTTCAATTTGCTAAATGTGATTAGCAGAGATATATGATGTGTGGAAAAGAGTTGCACAGTTCCATTCACGTCGAAGCAGTCATTTTGGCATCATTCAACACCATAATGAGATGTCAAGCGGTTCAAGGAAAGTAGCCGTCATGCGTGACTAAATACCTTTGTCTATGCAATTGCATCACAGGGAGCGATAGAGACGACTCTTCAAGCTGCCCAGCCTCCATTAGATCAAACAATTGAACTAGGCTTTTCCTGCACATCACCTTTGTTATATGAAGCTAAATTCACTTCTTTTACCCGTTGATACAACTGCCCAAACCATCAACTAGTAAATATAAACTGAGAATTAGCAGCAGCCAATACCTGTCGGAGTGATTGTTTTGCGATGTCCTAAGAATCGGCGATGACCTTCAACAGCTCTTGCCTGTTACCCGAGTGGGAAGGGACGAAAATGTCACTTTCTATGGAGATTATGTAATCTAGGGCTTGCAGTTTGTGATGCATGATTGGAAAAATCTTTCAGTTCTTTTGTGGTTGCCAGCATTTCCTGTACAAGTGGAAAAACTTAGCTGGCAGCCAGAAATAGCTTAATTTGCTTCGTTCTAGTTTTGAGTGACAAATCAATCCAAATTCCAAACTACGAAAACTAACTTTGGAAACAATGTTAGGAAACCGGGAAGTGAGCTCCGAAAGGTGCGAGTCACACCATATATTTCTCCAGCAGCAATATATATTAAGGTAGATGGTGGATAGCCAAGAGCTTTAAGAAATATCCCGACCTCCTTCGGAGTTAAAGGGCAGAGACCAGCATCTCTCTGTTCTGTGGGGTTAATGTTCTTCACTTTCCAGTGACTTGTTTTTCTCTCTAGTGAAGGCAATTTAGCAAATGAAATCGTCATGTAAGCAGAGGAAGAAAAGAACATATAATGAAATAGATACAGATAATTCCTACATTATATGCATGTAGGTATGCATGATGAATTCAAAAGGTTTTCACCTCATTGTTCGGAGCTCCTCTGATTCTGCAACAGTAAGACCATAAGTACATCCAGTAAAAGACACAGCACACTTCTTTCTCATATCTCAGATGAAGGCAATGTATCTTTGAGCACGTGATCGCAGCCGCTCCACGAGCTTCTGTGGTGTCACCGGTCATTTATGCTCAGACCCTAATATAAAAGTAAAGTCCCATACAAGACCACTTAAATGCAACAGCAGAAAACACGAAATCTCATAAGTGACCTACATATTTTCAACTTTTTCTCTAATAAATTTACTGGTATCTAGCAGGGAAAAAAATGAATTTTGACAGTTTTGATCTGATTACTTCAGCAGAAGCGAGTTGATATTTCCACTTAAAGGATGAATAACCTTGTATGATAATTGCATCCTCTATGTCCATATACAAGGAGTACGAATTAAGAAAACCAAGATTATGATTTTTACCTTTCCTAGACTCTCAATAGATGGAGAAAAACGAAGAGCGTGATACAAAGCACGGCATCTCAATCTCTGAATGTCAAGGGGCAGATCATTGTTTGCAAGTCTAGAATCTGATTTTGCAACATGAATTATCTGTAGATAAGAAGAAATAGGTCAATCAATTTTTTCTGGCTATAAGTTCTACAGAGCATTCGTTGGAGCTAATTTGGTTCATTCAGCATGCAAATTCTTTTTCATTTTTTCTTAGCACGGTTGTTTTATTGTTTGAGCTTTTGACTTCTGTTCCTGGCCTGTGTTTAGAGTCTACAACTCAAAATAATTCCTTCATAGTTTCATTGTTTGGAGTTCCATATTTTCCCAACTTGTGCCTTATTGCAGAACCATTCAAATACAAATCAACAAATACTGGCCACGCCATCATATAATCAAGCATTTCCGTTTTCCTACTAAACAAAGTAACTTTCCTGATATTCCTTCCATAATGTAGTCATTTCTTCATAGTAGCCCAAACCACCCCATGAGGTGAAGTGTTTCCTAGCACGAGGTAGAGATTCTAATTCTTTAGGAAGCTTCTTCACAATCCTCACATCCTTTTCCAGGGATTTGATGAAATGGGTTTCGTCGAATATATTAGAGAATGTACTGTACATCAACAACATGAAAATTAAGCCAAATGTCAACTATGCCCATGAGCATAGCTCTGATAAGTAGAGATATCAGGAATAGAACCATTTGTGACATGATGTAAATTAATTTACCTGCTATCCTGCCAGAATGAACTCTTGTCAAGTTGAGGTATCACTAGTGTAGCATTCATAATGTGTGCCACAGCCACCATATCAGCTATCTACAAGCATGACATTATTGACAAACGAATCTCTAAAAAGTCAGATTATCTCTAACAGTAACATAGAAGTCGCTCAGAATTCAAAATTTTAAAAATGAACAAAAAAAAAACCTAATTTGACCTACTGCTAGCAGCAACCAGCACAGAAACTGACAGCATGTATGCCTACCAAACAAACGACAGAATAAATAAAATCCTCACCCCAGTGCGCATTTGATTTAGTCCTCCATTACTTTTTACAGTTATGTAGTGATCTGAGACTGGAGTAGCTGCGCATGCAAAATAGGGATCACATTTTGTAAGAAACAGGAAGGGGGAGCAAAAACAAAGGACGTAGATGAGGGGAAACAGAAGCAAACTCACGTATAAGTAAAGCAGTATGAATAATGCTCATTAGCCCAAACAGATAATTACCTCTATATCTACTTGTTCGCTTGACACACTGCCGCAAACCAAGACCAGAAGGAGTTTTCCAAAGTTGATCATCTAATAACTGCAGAATATGACCAAATATGTGGATCATCATGTGGTATATAAGACCTCATCATGTAATATCGGAACTTTCAATGAGTTCAAATTTCAGTAATGGGCTTATGTTACGTATGCCATGTTGTAGAATCAGATCAAAAAGCAGCTAATAGCATCACATTTTAGATCACTTACTCGTCCACCTTTCACCACATTAACTACACATAATTTCTACCAAACTGTTAACTCATCGTCAATAAACAAAAAACGTACTATAGTAGACTATAAACCACTTCAAACATGCCCATTGCCCACAACATCACTTTTTTTTATTAATATTCAGTTTAGAATACGATGTAGTTTCCCTAGCCTATCCCATACACTATTACCATGCCGAAACCAAAGATCACCTGAAATGTTTACTTATAGTAATTCGTACTTCTGTAGCAGCTAAATGACAATATATACTTTCAATTTAAATGGATTATCTAGCTATCACATTTGAGTATTTTGCTCATGATCTATACTTCTAGTAAAGCTTTCAAATCCACCTTCATCCTTCATACAGAAGCTGCCTAAATCTTCTTAATGGAAACAAACATTTGCTTTCACATAAACTCTCAAAATCCAAATCCAAATCCAAAATCCAATGTACTAAGGCTTCAGCAACAAAACTCATGACCTAGCGACTAACATCAAACACCTCACATACAACAACATTTGCTAAATCCACATAATCGGGAACAAATCCATAGCAAAAACCAATTAAAAATATACTGAAATACTAAACCGCAATAACATCGAAAAGCATCCCAAACCTTGTTGATTTTGGGCTTCTCAACTCTCAGAAGCGGCACCTTATTGTCTTCTTGCAAAACGTAGCTGCTGTAGAGCAGGAAAGTGAAGATTGAGAGTGAAAAAATGAGGATCACGTACAAAGTGATTGAGAAAAAGGAGGATTTTCTGTGTCTGGATAAGGGAAGGTGATGGTGCCCTCGCCGATTAACCATTCTTTGCATTCATCGGTAGATCTCTGCTTCAATTGCTACTGAAACTGATTCGATCATAACTCGGTTTCCAGATTTCGGTGTTTTTGTCTTTGAATGTCAATTGTGCGTTTGCGGTTCATGTGAACCCAGAACAGAGAAACATTTCATTTTTCACATAATTTTATTTTAGAAAAATATCAATAGGAGTAATTTTTTATCTACGTCTGTCGTGGAGTCGTGGTCACTCAAACCATCACTTGAACTTTTTACGTTTTTCTAATAATAATTTCGCTTATTTTTGTTTTCTTTTGTTATTTTTGCTTTTTAAATGTTTTGCATTAAAAAAAATATGTGTAAATTATTATCAGTAAAAATTTAACTATTATATTAATTTAAGAAAAATAATAGTACTATTATCTTTGAGTTAAATTGAATTAAATTTTCAATGCATTATATATTTTTAATATGTAATTTTCAGACTTTTAATAATCTCAACTATGTATTTACCAGGTTTCAGTAATGTTTAATTTTGGAATTTTATTTATGTGATTTTTAAATTTTAATTAACTACATATTTTTTATTAATATGAATTTAAATTAAATAAAATAAGAAATGAATATAAAAAAAAATCAAAGATTGAGGATTATAAATAATAGTAGTACTCTGATAAAATGTTAGTAGGCCTGTCAAATTGGATACCCGATCCCGAATTTTCCAAAATCTAATATTCGATACCCGATCCGAAAATGATTTCGGGTATCGAGTCCCGATTGTGATTTTTTTAAATATTTTTTTAATTACTTTTTAAAGAAAATTAACTACAAAATTTTAAAAATACAAACTTGTAGTTCGAATTTGATACAAACTTAAAGTAGTTCGAGTTTAAGATAAAAAAACAACTACAAATTATTAGAAATAAAAAAATTCATATCATTAATCCATAATAAAATAGATACATAATTTATTAAATTTAAAAGAAATTAAAAAATCGGGTAATTTGGCTATACCCAATACCCAATAATCCAAAAATCAAAAAATCGGGTATTGGGTATCCAATTATCCGATATTTCGGGTTCGGATATCAGATATCCAATTCCCGATATCCATTTTGACAGCCCTAAATGTGAGTGTTGTTTGTTGAGTTGCGCCGCATGAAATAAAATTTAGCGTTGCCGTGTTGGGCACAAATAGAATTTAGTGCTTTAAGCCGCCGCGCTTCCAGAGGCTTGCCCGAGGAAGCTCAGCGCCGGGCCGGGCCACCCGGGATGACTCGCCATTGTGACTGTGTGTGGGGATGGCTGGTGCGATTAAGGGACGTTGCCGGAGGCGGTGCCATGACGGATAATCCTAGAACTTATCCAAGATGATCAATGAATAAATTACTTTTGGTATCCACATACATGTAGTATACCAATTGGTACATGAATAATGCAACCAAGTATTTTTTTATATATAAATGAATTTAAATTTAAAGATCGTGCTACGGAGGACTCAAACCCAAAATATTTGGCTTCAGGCCTCTACCGTTTGGCTAACTCTCACAGGCAACCAAGTATTTTCTACATGTGTTTTCACTACACAATGCACATATCATCAATCACGAATCTAGATCTATACTTTTTTGCCCTGTATCATTAGATGATTAGATGGTTTAAAGAGGGTCACAATGGAAATAGTCTAACGGAGGAGTATAACCACTATTAAACTTGGTTTTTAGCCCAACTATGCTCAACTTAGGTATGCTTAACCAAATTCTTTTTCCTAATCAAGTTTAGTTAATCCATAACTAAAATCATGGTAGTTCCTCCAATTTACATTGTCACTCAATCTTCCTCTCTTCACAATGTATAAGCACGATACCTGCAGATTCTGCAGTAGGAGAGGTCGATTTCACGGCAACAACGCAGGGATCCATTCATTCCCTTGGATGAAATTCCCCACCGAAAACGAGCCCGCATGCTCGGCCGGAATCTGGCTGCTCCAGCTCACTCGCTTCGCCGTATCCGACCCGGGTCCCCGGTTTTCGAATTCACCATAATACAAGGTCTTGAGCGTGAAGTCGCCACTCCAAGGCATATATCCATCCGGCATGATGAGAGCCTCGAGCGTGCAATGGATGAAAACAGTCCTCGAGTACTCTTTCCACGGCCTACCGAGGTAGTTCTTGTGCGCCTTGGGCTTGCTGTAGTACAGCGCCATGTACGCATCCGTGCCATTGATCACGCAGTCTTGGAAGACGAACCCCGTTGATTGGGCAGGGTTTATCCTTCCTTGGGCCGTCACGGCATTGTTCTCGCCCTTCTCTGGGTTCAACTGGCGAGGGGTGACAAGGATGAGGCAGTCTTGGAAGAACGCAGCCGAATTTCCAAATATGAAGTCGACATTGCCCTGGATGCGGCACGACTTGTAGTACTGACGCAGGCTGTGCGAGTAGAGGGTGTCTTGATTGCCGAGGAATTCGCAGTTTTCCACCACGGAGAGGTCGCTGCCGGATCGGAAAGCTACTGCTTGATGAGCTTCCGGGCCTGCTGTGTTCTGGATGGTGAGACCAGTCGCCATAAATCCGTCGCCAACAACAGCTGTATGAACCCAAAAAACATGTTAGAAGACAAACAACTCAAACCAGATTACTACAGATCAACAATGATCCTCCATTTATCGCCATAGCGACTAGAACTCACAACCTTCATAGGAACAGATACACAAAGTCACCTCGAACCAAAGATACTGAAAATCTACGAAATACGCAATAAAGATCAGTCTTTTCATCCCCATACCCATTTCATATACTTCATCTACCTCCAAACTTCAAACCCGGTGCTAAATTTCCCCAGTTAATGTCATCTCTAAACAGCTAAAACCAGATAACAACAGTTAGCCTTTAACCTTTCTCTAGTTAATATGTAAGGCAATGCCCCTAAACATGAAACTCCCCTCAAAGCAAAGATTCTGTATACTCCCTCAGTCTCAAGTTAATCAATTCGTATTATTTGGAGACATTCCAAGCTAAATGAATCATTTTTGGGCAAAAAACCAATTCTTTACTCTTTCTATTATTGTCTCTTTCACCTATCTATTTTATTTCTCTCTTGATTAAACATCACTTTCTTAAATTTCCACATAATCTAGAAATAGCTAAAACCAGATAACTACAAAGATACTCATACTACTAGGTTAATCCATTCGTATATTCTTTTTGTAATATTCCAAGCTAAACAAATCATTTCCCTATTTGTCAAAAATCAACTCTTTCAATACAATATGCCAATAAAGATCAATCTTTTCATCCCATTTCATATTCAATTCATATCCCTCCGACAATAAACAAACAAATCACGTGACGTAGCAGCTAATAAACACCACAAAACAGCAATGAATAAACAAAACAAAACAAACTCACCAACTGTAGCTGAGTTGTATGTAGAAATGCCTTGCTTCCCAACATTCAACGACCCGGAAATGACGGTTTTGCCCATCCCATCCCATCCCCCATGAAAACCACGTTCCTCTTCTCCAGCGGCACCCGCACAGTCTCCTCATACACTCCCTCCTTGATCCATATCACGAACCGGGCCCCCGGCCCGGCATTATCCGGCGCAGCATCCACCGCCTTCTGCACACTCTCATACTCACACCCCTTCTCACACACCGCCACATCCGCCTTCAAATCCCGAGGCACGCCTCCGGCCTGGCCCGGCCCGCCCGGAGCCGGCGCGGGCTCCCAGAACCCGTCCCGCTCCGTCCTCGCCAGGCCCCAGAGCCCAGTTTTATCGCCAAAAACGTCGTAATTTAACACCATGGAGAGGGCGTCGCTGCCGGTGGCGATCACGGAGGAGTGGAAAAACGCCATCGTTTTGTCGACGAGGGAGGTGTCGTTGGCGTATTTGAGCGTCGACCAGCAGTCGTATTGGTAGACGAGCGCGGCGCTGAGCCACGCCCGGGCGTCCTTGTTCCTCCCCCGCGGCAGGGCGTCTGTTGATGCTAAATTGGTGCGGTGATCGGCGTAGCGGAGGAGTTCGAGGCAGGTTTTGGATGCGGCGGTGCGGTTGCTGCTGGCGGCGGAGGAATCGAGGATATGCTGGACCATTCCCCGGCCTAAATTGAGATTCTGAGAGGAGAGTTTGAGAGCGGATTGGATTCCGTCAATGAGGGTGGCGCCGGGGGGTAATTGGGGGAAGTAGGATTGGCATTTTGGGGGATCGAGTGAGGCCTTGCAGAGGTCAGTGACGAGAATGTTGGTGGCGGAAAGGTGGGGGTTTGGGGGGTGGCGGCGGGCGGAGAGGGAGGGGAGGAGGAGGAGGGAGAGGAGGGCGAAGGAGATTAGGGCGGCCATGGGAATGAGGATTAGGGATTTGAGATTGGGGAATTGGGTGTGCTTTTGATTTGGGGGGTGTTTTATAGGGCGTCTGAGCTGCATAATTATGGAGATGGATTTGATAATCAGTGAATGATTGGTTGAGATTAGGGGTTTGATTGGTGGGATTTGGGAAGATGGAAATGGAGTCACGGAGTGGAGTGGAGTGGACGGTGGGATAGAGGAGCACTACACGCATGGGATGGGAGGTATGGATGAACAAGAGAGAGAGAGAGTGGAAAATGGGATTTATTGTCTTGTGAGTGATGGAATTTAGTGGGTGGATCTGTAGGATTTTGTCGCTTTCGCAGATCTGCTGTTTATTTCACTGTTCATCGGGAGAGAAGAGGGTGTGTTTAGAGCATCACAACCACCCGGAAAGTGGTGCCGCGACGCCGGTGCGGCGCGGAGGAAACCAATTTTTCCTTCTTAAAGAAAAAAAATTTAAAATCTATAATATTATGGAATTATTTTGTGTATTATATTTATGGGAATAGTTGTGTTAATTATATGAATAATTTTGTGCAGTTATTAGAATAATTATGTTAATTACTATTTTTTTAACTAGGAAAAATTGGTGAAACTGCTTCATTAATAATTATTCCATGCATAAATATATTTTAAATTATTAGATGAGATTATGATTGGGAATAAAATTGATTTATTATTATTTTATATATTTGCAATAAATAGTGTAGATTAACCTGTGAGATGTGTAAAAGGAGGGCGTGGGAGAGGCGCCCAAATGTAGAAGTTATGACCAACGCATAAATGAGGAGAATGATGTTGTGACGAGAGATGTGAATTGTGGATCATCGGTTATAGTTACGTTCGTTCAGACTTCGTTTTCCTATATCGATGATGGGTTGTGAGTTGTTTTTCACCGTTGAGTGTTGTGCGGCTCGAATTCAATCTACGACCTCCATAAAAAGATGAAAACTTGTGCGCCCTTGTGTAATACAAATGATTTTTATTGTGGTAGTTTTGAGCATTCTAACCTGTGTTTTAGAGTTATCACATTTTTTAGTGTTATGATATTTGTAAAAAATTGTTATTCTTATTGCATGAGAATAATACTTTTAAAAATTTAATTTAGTTAATATTTTAAATTCAACTTCAAACTATCTTTATATTAAAGTTGAAAATTAATTATTTTTTTATCACTTTTAATATTCTTATATCAATTACATACAATTATATAATTTTTAAATTTTATAAATTTTTTATTTAACTCACCTACCAAACAATATGCGAAGCTATAATTAACCCGCATTATCCTAGTGAAACTTAACTACCAATTGAATCCTAAAGACAATAAAATACTATATGAAAATACATACGGAGTACTATTAATTTGCTGTAATTACACATGCTTGGTATCAATATTGCCCTAAAATTGCTGTAATTACACATGCTTGGTATCAATATTTCCTTTAATTTGCTGTAATTAAACATGTTATCTGAACCACATAATTTTAACATTTCCCAGTTGTTCCTCTCTGTCTAAATAAAAAACTCTCAATATTTACAATTGTCAAATTTTAAATAGTCTTAAATTGTTAAATTCAAATTTCAATGTACATGTCTATTAGATCCTGAAAGAAAATGAGCTAGAATTAGTTAATATGGATTAAGTAATTATAGTTGGGCTACAATTATATTGATTCATGAGCCCAATAATCATAGAGCCCAAGTAACTTTTCAATTGCATGACTTTTCAATTGCATTACTCTTCATCTACTTAATAATGATTATTTAATCTTCATTGTGGAGAATGAATAAAGTGGTGAAAGTGGAGGGAAGAGAAGAGACACAAGATAGAAAATACGCAAAGCTTTGTAGAGAAAATTCATAGCTTTCTTTTACATAGCAATTGCACCGGGATAGTTCCTGCATCGGATTGGATTGCAAGTGGACCTCGATAGTAGTGAATTCAACTTGCAGGATTCAATCAATTGAAGAAAACAACATAACAAGTAAGATTTAATTCCGTTGTGTTTTACATGCTCAACGTGCAATATCTATTATGAATATAGATCTGTTATTCTTGTATGCAATTTCCGGTGCTCGTTAGATGAAGAATTCCTTAAAGATCCTCCTTGTCTGTAGTCATGGGCCTCGTAATCTTGTCGCACGTTCAATTCTTACATATAGAAGGTTTGATGGCCCAAGGCCAATGAATTGATCGTAATATTTTAAGTATTGATTATAACAAAATTGAAAAGTTTCACCGATATTTAAAATTAACTATATAATCTATTACAATCTTTAGCGATTTTATCAAATTTATCCCATATTTTGAAATTCATTAATTTTTATCTCTTGCCTTTAATAATTGCATTAATTTATGTTTTTCCAACTAATCAAAATATATCTCAATGTTTTCAATTTTTATTGTCGCTCTAACAGTAATTCACGGGGTGTTGGTTAATGGCCTAGTATTATTTTTCACTAAAAAATAAGTTGTATACAAGAATATAATTATTTTATTTTTTTAAAAAATTATCTGAAAATGTTTGATTAAATTGATACATGTCGAAAAGAATGGGGTATAATTAATAATTAAAAAGACTATAAATAAAATTGATAAATTCAGAGTTTGAGATAAAATTAATACTAAAATAATTAAAAGTCGGTATAGATTCAATCATTAACCAATTTTAGTATTATACATGCAAGATCACCCAATTTTATCTAGATAGCTTCAATAAAAAAATGAAAGATAATTTCAACATGCATGGTTTAATATCAATTCATTTTTCCATTCTTCATTCATTTGAGTCAATTCCTTTATTTACTAATCTTCGCTAATAATAATAGAATAAATGGTTAGGGTGAACTTTTAACCAAAGCAAATGCCACTAAAAACCACTAAGCATTGAATTTGGGAATTTTGATGTGAGTTGCTTTAGAATAGAATGCATTTTGATGGGCTATTTAAAGAGTTTGTCATCCACATTAGGTAGTATATATTTCGGGATATTGGTCCCTAAAACCATGAGCTTTGGCCCAAAATTTGGTATTCCCACTAACTTTAAAATTGGTCTAGAATATCACAAACTTTGCACTTTGTTTGGTATTTTCCACGGCATGTCTATCACCATATTTGACTAACTTATGAGTCTTTTTTATCATATTTGACAAAATTAAATCAATGTGTTTTTCCACGTGAATTTTTATCCTACTTCTTATTAAATCTAAAAAGTGGTTTAAAATATCATATTAAAATGTATCACGGTTGCCCACGTAAAATAAGATTTTGATGAAAATATCTTACTTGGGTCAGTTTGGGAAATACCAAAGTGCAAGGTTTGTGATATTCTATGCCAATTTTAAAGTTCGTGGGAAATACTAAATTTTGGCCAAAGTTCATGGTTTTAGGGACCAATATCCCATATATTTGCCCCATTTAGTGAGGATAGGTTTGAGATTTTTCCTAAAATGTTTGGTGATGTGCAAACTCGGGATTTGAGTGAAAAGAGTTAGCTCGTTGGAGGTGAGAATTTGATAGATTCTTGAATTAGGGAGGTTTGGGTTTTCCCTAAAATGTTTGATGATGTGCAAACTCAGGATTTGAGTGAAAAGAGTTAGCTCGTTGGAGGTGAGAATTCAAAATATTCATGAACTAGGATGAAATGTATTGCTGGCAAAATTTAAGGAGGAAATGTTGAATGGACTATTTTAGACTTTTAGTGCTGTCTAATCCACCTTTCAGCAGTATATAAAAGTGTCCCGTTGGGCAAAGATACGTTTAAAATTTTATACAGCATGTGATGATTTGTGATTTTGTTCCCTCTTGGTAGCAAGTGAACCGGCTCGAGATTACACCTGATAAACGCTACCTGGCTGCAGCTGGGAATCCTCATATTCGGCTGTTTGATGTCAATACGAACAGCCCTCAGCCAGTATGTTTCTTGCCTTTCTTCATACAAAGTTACATGTTACTCATTAACCGCAACGTCTCTCCTTTGTGTAGGAATATTAGCTCTCACAGAATGATATTAATTCTGAGGGAATGAATATATTATTAAAGTGCAAAGTGGCTATTTATAATAGCATTACAACGACTCAAATTGAAATAACAGTAGCTAAAAAGATGGTAACAATAAAATCAAATATGCTGACTATCCTAAAGAATAGGACTTTTTATTAACTGAATAACAAATCCTAACATTCCCTCCCTTAAACTAGATTGCTGAAGCAACTAGTTTACTGGTGCATTGCATACTCCCAACTGATCCCTCAACCTTTGAAAAGATTCTAACTTCAGTGGCTTAGTTAACACATCAGCCATCTGCTCTTGTGTTCCACAATGCTTCAACTGCACGACTCCTTCTCTAGCCAACTCTCGCAGAAAGTGAAAACGAACATCTATGTGTTTGCTTCTACCATGCATCACCGGGTTCTTGGACAACTTAATCGTTGAGCTATTATCGCAGAAAATGGTAGTTTCTTCACTACCTTCATAGCCAAGTTCCTTCAAAATTCTCTTCATCCACACAGCTTGACATGAACACGCTGCAGCAGCTACAAATTCAGCCTCTGTTGTGCTAAGAGTAACAATTGGCTGCTTACGCGAAGACCAAGCAACAGCTCCTGAGCTAAGAACAAAGGCATAACCCGACGTGCTCTTTCTATCCTCCAAACAACCTGCATAATCACTGTCAGTAAAGCCAATTAGCTCCTTATTCCCTTCCTTCCTGTAACGGATCCCGAATGCAGTTGTTCCTTGTATATATCGCAAGATCCTCTTGGCTGCCATGAGATGAAGTTCCGTTGGCTTTGATATGTACCTACTGATCAGGCTGACAGCAAACATTATGTCTGGTCTAGTGGCTGTTAGATACATCAAACTTCCCACCAGCTGCTTATAATGGGTGCCATCAATCTCCACACCATTTTCATCTTTAAATATTTTGGACCCTGGAGTGATAGGATTCTGAACTTCATTGCTGCTCTCCATCCCAAATCTTTTCAAAATCTCCAGAGCATACTTCCTTTGGCTTATAAATATCCCCTCACCAAACTGCACCACTTCAATACCGAGAAAATACCTCATTTTTCCCAAATCTGACATATCGAACTCATTCATCATCGAATCTTTGAACTCACTGATCATAGCCTCATCATCTCCAGTATAAATTAAATCATCAACATACAAGCTAATAATCAAACGTTTACCTTGCTTGTTAGTTTTGATGAAAAGTGTCTGCTCACTGTCACATTTCCTGAAACCTTCTCTTAGGAAATAAGACTCAATCCGGCTGAACCAAGCTCTGGGTGCTTGTTTGAGTCCGTACAACGCCTTGTTGAGCTTATAAACCTTATGAATTTCATCTTTCACTTCATAGCCCCTTGGTTGTTCAACATAGACATCCTCCGTCAACTCTCCGTGGAGGAATGCTGACTTAACATCAAATTGATAAATATTCCAGCCCTTTTATGCAGCAAAGGCAAGAATCATGCGGATCGTATCCATTCTAGCAACTGGTGCAAACACCTCCTCATAGTCAACTCCATATTCTTGTGCATACCCCTTTGCAACCAAGCGAGCTTTATACTTCTCAATCTCTCCAAGCTCATTCAACTTCGTTTTGTATATCCATTTGAGCCCAATGCTTTTAGCTCCTCTTGGTAGCTCTGTTAGAGACCACGTTCCATTCTTCTTAATTGATTCCATCTCTGAATCCATGGCTTCCTTCCATTTATCAGCCTTTACTGCTTCTTCATAAATGATTGGATCTGCACTAACAAAGAAAGCCATATTGATATTAATGTCTTCATCAGAGAGACCAAGATTATCACCAGTTTCATAGTCCTTCATCCATACCGGAACTCTTCGATTTCTGCCTGCTTCTAAGCTATCAGATTCTGGAGAAGGTTCTACACATGCTTCTGGCGAACTTTCTGCACTTGGAAGTACTTCATCATTAGAATCTGCATCTTCTCTTCCAGACCCAAAAGATACAATTTGCTCCTCTTCATTTCCACATTCCAAGTCTGGCAGAATTTGATCTTCATAACTCTTATCCCAATCCCACTTCTTCTCCTCCTCGAATACAACATCACGGCTTATCACAACCTTTCTTGATACCGGATCATAAAGCTTATACCCTTTTGATTCATCACTTACTCCCAATAGAACACAACTGTAGCTCTTGTCTTCAAGTTTGGTCCTTCGAGCATCAGGAACATGGGCATGTGCAATACTTCCAAAAATCCTGAAATGCTCTACAGATGGTTTAACTCCACTCCAAGCTTCCTCTGGAGTCATATCTGTCACTGATCGTGTGGGGCTCCTGTTCAACACATAGATGGTCCAATTCACAGCCTCGGGCCAGAAGGTCTTTGGAATACCTTTTTCAGATAATAAACATCTCACCATGTTCATTACTGTCCGATTTTTCCTCTCCGCAACGCCATTCTGTTGTAGGGTATAGGCATTGGTTAATTGCCTCTTTATCCCATTCATTTTGCAATAGTCATTGAATTCTCTTGAAGTGAATTCACCACCACGATCTGTTCTAAAGCACTTAATGCCCAAACCAGTTTCTTTCTCCACAGAATTTTTAAAGAATTTGAAAGCAGCAAATGCATCTGACTTTTCAACTAAGAAATTCACCCATGCTTTTCTACTGAAATCATCGATAAAGCAGATCAGATACCTTTTGTGGCTGTTGGAGATCGGAGATATTGGTCCGCACAAGTCAGCATGAACAAGTTCCAGTTTCTGGGATGCTCTCCATGTGCTCCTTTTGGGAATTGAGTCTCGATGTTGTTTTCCCTTCAAGCAATCAGTACATACATCGCTGGACTCGGAGAACTTAGGCAAACCTCTCTCCATTTCTTTGAGCTGCAAAGTACTGAGGCTTTTATAGCTGAGATGACCATATCTACGATGCCATAACTGAGCTAGATCTTTTGTTGTTGCTTGAAGACACACTTCCTCTTTTATTTGCTTATTAGTAACTTCAGATAGCAAAACAAACATTCTATTTGCAGTCATTTTGGTTTGAATGATCAAACCTCTTGATGGATGGTATATTTTGCATTCATTTGACTGAATTAGAATGGCTAACCCTTTCTCCTGCAGCTGCCCAACACTTAGAAGATGGTTCTTCAACTCCGGCACATAAAACACTCCACTTATTATGTGAGTGACACCATTGAGACACAATCTCACATAGCCCTTTCCAGCTACACTCATCTTCATATTGTTTCCGAGATTAACCATCTGCTTGAAATCTTCATCCAGCTCACAAAACATTGATCGATCTCCACACATATAATTGCTGCAACCTGAGTCGAGGAACCATACATCATTTCGACTTGCTTTATGCAACTCTACATACGCCATGAGAAGCATTTCTTCAGTGTCATTTATCTCCGCATAATTGGCCTGCTTTTGCAACATTGGACACTCGTATTGATAGTGTCCAAGCTGATGGCATTTGTAACACTCAACAGTGGCTTGTTGTAGAATTGGGAACTTCTTCCTCTGCCTCTTCCTCCTCTGAACACAGCTCTCCCACGACCTCGCCCACCATTCCTTTCTTCATGTGTTACTTTGAGTGCCTGCTCTTCTCCATGACTCCGGTGAAACTTTTGTTCATGCACAATCAGTGAACTTTGCAGTTCATCAATTGTGAGTGAATCAATATCCTTAGATTCTTCGATCGAGACAACTATATAGTTGAATTTCTCGGTCAAAGTCCTAAGAATCTTCTCGACGATGGTGCTTTCGCTCATCTGCTCACCATAACTCCTCATCTGGTTAGCAACAATCATGACCCGTGCAAAATAGTTGGTGATGGTTTCACCTACTTTCATCTCCAGAATCTCGAAGTCTCTTCTCAGCGCTTGTAGGGCTGCACGCTTCACCCTAGCATTTCCTTCGAATTTCTTTTTCATGGAATCCCATATCTGCTTCGAGGTGCCTTTCTCCAGAATTTGCTCAAGAATTGTCCTGTCAATCGCCTGGAACAGGTAATTCTTTACTTTGAGGTCCGTGGTCCTCAATTCCTCCAGTTTCTTCCGATCAGCATCACTCACCGATGCTCCTGCATTTGGTTCTTCATAACCAATTTCAACTTGACTCCAATAACCTTTAGATCTCAAAAGGTTTTCCATCAACATGCTCCAATGATCGTAATGACCATCGAATCGTGGTATGGCGGGCTGCATAAAGTTTTTCTCTTCACTCATTTTTTTTTCCTCTCGTGACTCACTCTAAAGCTGCTGCTTTCTTTTCTCAGATCCCAGTGGGGCTCTGATACCACAATGTAGGAATATTAGCTCTCACAGAATAATATTAAATCTGAGGGAATGAATATATTATTAAAGTGCAAAGTGGCTATTTATAATAGCATTACAACGACTCAAATTGAAATAACAGTAGCTAAAAAGATGGTAACAATAAAATCAAATATGCTGACTATCCTAAAGAATAGGACTTTTTATTAACTGAATAACAAATCCTAACACTTTGAAGAGAGTTTCAACTCTTACTTAGGTATCTTCAGCCTAATCTGCTAAGTCATCTGTTTGAATGTCAGGTGATGAGCTACGATTCACACATTAATAATGATTAGGCTGTTGGATTTCAATGCGATGGAAATTGGATGTTTTCGGGTTCTGAAGATGGCACTGTTAAGATCTGGGATTTATGGTAGTATATAGTAGTCTTATAGTGAGAATTCCAACATTGTTTGTATCCGAGGAAGCATTTGACGTTAATTCGATGCACTTTTTTCCGAATGGTGCAGAGCACCAGGTTGCCAGAGAGAATATGAAAGCCGTGCAGCAGTTAACACGGTGGGTTTGCACCCAAATCAGGTCTACTTTTCCCTTTGATGCAGTATTGTTCCGAAATTTTTAGTATTCGAGGTATTATAATCCATGTATTATCGCATTGGCTTTTGTGTGCATTTTTCGACTCAAAGCTCGCTCTTTCCATCCTCTCATGTTAATTTGATGTTTTGTGGCTCCGAATTCCTTAAGATGGATTTGCCTTTTTTCTATTTGTTTATCGCAGACTGAATTGATATCCGGTGACCAGAATGGTAATATCCGTGTATGGGATTTAACAGCAAATTCTTGCAGTTGTGAGTTGGTATGTAGCTTGCTTGTTCACTATTCTTTGGTTAAGTTTGACGATAATTGAACAAGATTCGCACGATTGCATAATTTAGGTACCAGAAGTCGATACAGCAATACGATCCTTAACTGTGATGTGGGACGGAAGCTTGGTGGTTGCAGCAAATAACCGTGGGACATGCTACGTGTGGCGCTTAATGAAAGGAACACAGGTGAGGCGTACACGAATTTATGCGCTCGTCTAGTTTAGTATATTCACAGATCCTCTTGCTGTGCAGACTATGACCAACTTCGAGCCGCTTCACAAACTTCAAGCTCACGATCAATACATACTCAAGTGTCTACTTTCACCAGAGCTGTGCGTGCCTAATCGGTCAGGAGGCAACCTCCTATCGCCATCATTTTACGTTGTCTTCGTTTTTAGCTATTCAGATGAATAGATTATCATTTGAAAATGGTCGGTTTTAGGTATCTGGCTACTGCATCTTCGGATAATACTGTCAAAATATGGAACGTGGATGACTTAACGTTGGAAAAACACTAGTAGGTATGTGATTTTACCCGTATAATAGGGTCTTGATCGTGCTTGCTTTTGCGTATCGCGTAGTGAAGTGCAGTCTCCCGGTATACTTTCAGGTCATCAGCGCTGGGTTTGGGACTGTGTTTTCTCAGTAGACGGTGCTTTCCTAATCACAGGTATTGTTGTTTGATCATAAATCCATGTTGTTTGGGTCTAAGCTTTTTTATACCCCATATCCCCCTTGATTTTATTGTGATTGTTGTTTAACAATGTCATTTGATTGAGAAACGTCAACAATATATTGACCGGATTTGTTTGTCATGGGATAACTGCGAACAAATCCAATCTTCATGGTTTTTCGGGCTGATTTATAAAGTTATGAACTATACATAGAATTTGAACAAACATGATTTGCATTTTTAACATATACGAAACTGCATTTGTTAAACGCCTGGAAAACCCGATATTGCAGCTTCATCCGATTCAACTGCTCTTCCTTTGCTTGGCTGCACGCTGATAGAGTCGCTAACAATGATCGCCTTTTGAGTTTACGGACACAAATGGTGCAATGGTTTCGGTGTTATTGACTGATTAGCCCCTCGTTGTCGAGCTATTCATCCTTTTCGACGCCCCCTACGTCTACGTGTGCTTCTTTTCGTTCGATTCCGGTGGTGGCCGTCGCCACCACGCATCACATGCCAACTAGTGCAAACAAACAAAATTTTTATAGCTGACCAAAGTGAATGGAATAGTGGCTGTAAAGGCAATATCTATTATGCTTCTCTTGGTGTACTACAATCTTAAATTTCCTCTCTCTTTTTTATAGTATCATTTTATCACCATTAAATGAAAAGGTCAAAATTACAAAAGTAACTTTTGATTAAAAAAAAATAATAATCTTCACAACGAAAATGATAAAATATGTTCTACATATATGTACCACAATTGAGTACGGATTGTGTCCCATTCTATTTAAATTATCCGATGCATTAATTTATAATTTGTAGGTCAATTTTGTGAGTGGCATAACAACTGAGCAATTGACGGTCTATTTAAGAATTCTATCATTGAAAGAAATAATTTACAAAAAAGTTATTAATGGGGAATATTGTCCAATGTCCATGGTTATTTATAAGGTAAATTCATTTAAATTTAATAGATTTGGAATTTTTGTGGCATATTCATCGCATCAAGAAATCAAATTTTCCCTCTGATTTTTCTAGTTAACAAGATTCAATTTTTTTTAAAAGAAATGGGAAATTCTATAGAGATCATGATTAGAATAAGCAGTAAAGATGTGATTTTGAATAGGAATGTGGGGTAAAGAGTAAAAATAAAGCAAAAGATAGATGTGGAAGTCCACTAATTACTTATCTATGTTTTTTTGTCAACTTAAACGGTAATTGATTGGTCCAAAATTGTGCCCACTTGTTAGGAGGCCCCGTTTGGTACGAGATAATGCCATCTTTTTTTGACAAAACGAACGAGCAAGAATCTGAAACGGGTGCAAAAGTCACGCAGTAAATGACATACAACAAGCACAAACAAGGTCTAGATACTAAAGATCAACTTATCTCGGATACACGTAACAATATAACAAGCCTATTCATAACCGAGAGCGATTATTCCCAAACAGCAAAATGGGACCATTTCTGGGAAACAAAAATATGAGATAACACGAAAGAAAACTTATCCAGGATACACATAACAACATAACAAGCCTATTCATAACGTATTATTACCATTTTCTGGCAAAATCAATTCTTTTAAGTTATATACTTTATTCTATCTCTACTTATCTACTTATCTTTTCTCATATTTTATTTTCTCTCTATTTAATATATTATTATCATTTTCTTAAATCTCGTACTAAAATGAAACGCATGGATTAACATGATAGTGGGAAGTGTATGCCTCTTAAGGCCAAAATAACTTTTCTAGTCAAACTCACTCTTTATTATCATCACATCCCCAAATTTTTCTAAAGGGCATCCACTATCTTTTTGCAAATCTTTAACAAATCTTTTCCAAATACTTTATCCCCAATAAAGTTTGCAAAAAAAAAGGACAGTACTTCTTTATCAAATGGCAATAAGACCAACATGTGTTTGTATATATACATTGTGAATGACTTGTGAAAACATACACATTCCACAGAAGCAAAACTTCAAAGTCTCATATACATATTTATACAAATGGAAGGATTAATTCATGAGAGTAAGAAGATGAAGGTTAAGAGGGGATGGGTAGCAATCAAAGTTGGTTTAGAAGAGGAAGAGTTTCAAAGATTCACAATTCCAATATCATACTTAAGCCATCCTTTCTTCAAGAGATTTCTTGAGAAAGCTCATGAGGCTTATGGGTACAACGACGTCGGCCCTCTAAAGCTCCCTTGCTCGGTCGAAGACTTCCACCATCTCCGGTGGCAGATCGAGAAGGAGTCAAACGGCTATCGCCACCACTTCCATCAACACCACCACCTCTACCACCGCGCAGGATCCCTATCATTCAATTCTTGCTAGCGGATCCGCGAAACAAAACTCGTGTAGTCAAAACTTCAGCACTGGGGAAACATGTTTTCTTTTCGTAGCTATCTGAATCATGATATCGTACAAAAGAAAGAAAAGGGTTGGAGGCGGAGGCAGAGCTGATGTGGGGTCGAAGGACGAGTTTTCTAGCAGCACTATTTGACTGACGTATAACCCCCCCTAGGTCCGTCCCTGCTTGCTAGCAAGGCTTGCATGCTTAACTTGTGTTATGTTTTTCTACTATTCCTCCTAATCTTTTCAAGAAAGTATGTAACTTTGTTGTATGCGGCAATTGTAAAGTACTATGTAAAATAACATTATAATTTATAGATTATGTTAACAATGCTTTAATGTTAGAAAAAGTCTTTGAGGCTCTTTCACTAGTGGCTCACACTCTATTAAAACCCACACTCCGTATGGGCTCGGA
>NW_024599370.1:0-65469 GCF_004379255.2 Salvia splendens | reverse complement strand
ATGACTTAGAACTGGCAGCCGTGGTACATGCACTGAAGATCTGGAGACATCATCTCTATGGAGTCCGTTTGAGATATAACGGACCATAAGAGTCTAAGTACTTCTTTGAGCAAAAGGAGTTGAACATGCGCCAGCGTAGGTGGCTCGAGTTGGTGAAGGACTACGATTGTGTATAATTACCATCCGGGAAAAAGCACGTAGTGGCCGATGCCCTTAGTAGGAAGTCTCAATCTCAGCTGGCCACCTTTCTTACTATCGAGGAGAGTTTAATCCAAGAGTTCAGTAAGATGCGGTTGGAAGTAGTGAGAATGCCCGAGACTGTGGAAGGAATAATAGCCACGTTGGTGATGGAACCCGACTTAAGAGCCAGAATTGTGGAAGCTCAACGGCGAGATACGTTACTAGAAAAGATTCGCTCAGAAGTGAGGGCGGGTGAACTCGGAAACTTTCACGAGGCAGCGGATAATGGTCTCACATACAAGGGAGGTTGTGTGTGCCTAAGGATGAAGGCCTGAGGATCGAAATCATGAGAGAAGCACATGAAACCCCATGCACACCCAGGAAGCACCAAGATGTATCAAGACTTGAAGAGGCAATTTTGGTGGAACGGTATGAAAAAGCATGTTGCAGCAGCTTTTGGAGAGATGCCTAGCATGTCAACAAGTAAAGGCGCTACACCAACGGCCCTATGGGAGATTGCAACCCCTCGAGATTCCGGAATGGAAGTGGGAACTATTGCAATGGACTTTGTGACAGGACTGCCAAAATCCCAGCGAGGAAACACTGTGATTTGGGTGATTATAGATCGTCTCACCAAATCTGCTCATTTTGTACCGGTTCGTGCTACCTATGGATCCAACCAGTTGGCTAAGATATATGTGCGGAGGTTATACGTCTGCATGGAGTACCAGCGACAATTACATCCGATCGCGATGCCAAATTTACTTCTAGGTTTTGGACGAGCCTGCAGCGCGAGTTGGGGACTAAATTGAATTTTAGTACTGCCTTCCACCCACAAACCGATGGGCAGTCAGAGAGAACGATTCAAGCCTTAGAGGATATGCTGCGGGCCGTGGTGCTAGATCGAGGCTGGGGTTGGGAAGAAGTATTGCCATTGGTTGAGTTCGCTTACAATAATAGTTGCCAAGCGACTATCAAGATGGCTCCATATGAGGCATTGTATGGAAAGAAGTGTAGATCGCCACTTTATTTGGATGAAGTGGGTGAGAGAAGAATTATCGGACCAGACTCTGTAGAAGAGATGATAGAGATTGTCCGACAAATCCGTGGGAGGATCAAGGAGGCACAGGACCGACAGAAATCATATGCTGATGTTCGGAGGACCGATCTACAATTCGAATCTGGAGAGAAAGTTTTTCTGAAGGTTGCCCCTTCTAAAGGAATAACTCGTTTTGGAGCGAAAGGGAAGCTGAGACCCCGATTTATCAGACCATATGAGATTTTGGATAGAGTCGGTGCGGTAGCCTATAGATTGGCTCTACCACCAAGCTTGGGAAATGTGCACAATGTCTTCCATGTGTCACAATTGAGGAAGTATGTGTTTGACCCCCACACACATAGTTCACCAAGAAGAGATGATGATCCTAAATCCCGATCTAAGCTATGAGGAGAAGCCCGAGGCCATTTTGGATCGAAGGGTGCAAGAATTGAGGAATAAGTCAATCGTTTCGGTGAAAGTACGATGGAGGAATCATGGAGTCGAGGAAGCAACGTGGGAATTAGAGGATAAGATGAAAGATAAGTACCCAGGTTTGTTTGAGTGATCTAGGAAAAATTTCGGGACGAAATTTTATTAAGGTGGGAGGATTGTAATATTCGATTTTTTTTTTTGTTTCTTTTAATTAAGGTTTGATTTTGTGAATATCTTGGTTAAGATATGGTTGGTAAGTCTTAATTGTTTTTATTATTTTTGTATGTGATTAGTTAGATTTTTTTTTTATGATAATTGAAAAACAAAATAAAATCCTAATTAATAAATTAAATCTCTCTCTCTCCCTCTCTCTCTCGGTTTCTCTCCCTCTCCCCACTACTTTCTCAACCTCTCCCCACTCCCACATAACCGATACACTTTCTCCCTTCCAATCTCTCCCCCACATCGGCTTCTCTCTTTCTCTCTCGCAATCGTTCTCATCATCACGGTAAGGTCTCCCTCTTTCTCCCCCTCGGTTCTCACCTTTTTCCTTTCACTCCCTCTCATCGATTTCTTGGTTCATCAAGGTGTTACTCTCTCTCGTTGTGAATCGGAGTCGGAAGAGGAAGTAAAGCGTTTGAACTACGTTTGAACTATCCGGGAAAGGTAACCCAAGACCCTAACTCATGATAATTTCGAAAACACATGCATTTAGGACGTTTTGAATGTTTTAGATGCTGAATAGGCTTTGTGATTATGTGTTTGTGTGGGGTATGTCTTCGGTGGTGACTGACAGTGGGTTCCGACCCCTTTTTGACTGAGCAAACGATCTCCTTTTGGTACGAAATTTTAACTGTGTAAACTTGGGTGTGTCTTCTGTGTGGTGTGTAAATTTCAGCTTCATTGGATGTCGGATGATTTTATAATGTTTTTTGTAATTAAACTGCGCAGTTCTGCGAGATGTACGTTTCTGGGTGATGTTTTTTTGTGCAATGGGTGTGAATCTGGGTGTTTTTGATATTATGATGTATGTGGGTGTGTTTGGCCAAGGGATGGCTCGGAGGAATCAGTGTTTGGTTCGAGTGTTTTGTGTGTGTTGGCCGAGAGTTTTAGGGTTTGGCCTAGGGTGGTGTTGTGGAGAGTTTTGGAGTTTGATCTCATGTTTTCGGGTGTGTTTTGGGATGTAGAATGTGTGTTGTGAATGTCGTATAAGGTTTGAGAATCGTTGGTTGGGGGAAAACTGGTGTGCACTTGATCGGGCCAGCGGCCGAGACGCCGAGCCAGATGCCGAGCCAGATGCCGAGACAGGTGCCGAGCCAGTGCCGAGAGAGGTGCCGAGACGGGCGCCGAGCCAGATGCCGAGCCAGATGCCGAGACAGGTGCCGAGCCAGTGCCGAGAGAGGTGCCGAGACGGGTGCCGAGCCAGGGCCGAGCCAGACGCCGAGACATGTCCGAGCCAGGCGGCCGAGACGGTCGGCCGAGGTGCCGAGCCAGGCGGCCGAGACGGTCGGCGAGGTGCCGAGCCAGGCCGAGACACCGAGCCTTTTCCGAACCTTTTCCGAGCCAAGTGAGCCTTTGCACAAGGAGGGTATACCGGGAGTACGAGTGTTTCGGTTGTGTGTCGTGTGCGCGTCGTGGGTGCGTGGTATGCGTGTCGGGTGCGTGCGTGGTGTGTTTCGGACGTGTGTTTTTGTGTGATTGACTTATAAGATGTTGTTAAGTGTGTGTACGTGTAACGTGCTAGATGTTGAAGTCATCCACGTAGGAATCAGCATTGTCGTTTAAACCTCGTCCTTCCTGACTCTAATTATGATATTTATTTGTCTTTCAAAAGGGTGATCTTTTACGAGGAAATTGTGGTTGAAGAAGGGAACTATTTAAAAGCTAAGCGATTGAGGTGGGCTTTTCTACCCTACTATTTTGTGGGTTATCTTTAATACGGACGCTGTTCCGGAAATGTTTATGGAGATGAACTGTTTGTCTTGCCAACTGTTTTGTTTTGGAACCTATCTGAAGTGGTTTACCACATATGTTTAATCGAATTCGGGTCTGTTGGGCTGCGAACCCTCAGGCTAGTGTACACGAGATCGGGAGCCATCTGAGAGCAAGTTGGCCGGTCTAGTTGACCTGGGGTGTGGCCACGCCCCTTGTCACCCGTTGGATCAGATAGTGTATGATGGTGGGAATAAGGGTGGCAATATCTGAAAATGACTGCGCAGTCGAATTTATGAAATATGTTTTAGTGTACTTGGGTTATTTTCTTTACACTTAAAACCCCAAGGTTACACTGTTATGGCATGACAAACTATGATTTTGGCGTGTGTCCACTGAGTGCAATAAGTACTCAGCCCTGCATGTTGTTTTCTTAATGTGCAGGTTGAGCGACGATGGGGATGACGGATGTTGAGCAATTAAAGTCAAAATTGTGTTTTTACTTTACTTTGCCTTCTGGATGGTGTCGTGTCGTCATACCCGGCATTATCTATCTCTTGGTCTGTTCCGCTGCTTTGTAATCCGATACAATGTTTTCATTTAAACTCTGTTTACTTTAACTTTAGAAATGTCGCTACAGTACTTTGTTTTGAAGTGAACTTCCTCTAATTAACGTTTCGGGTCAAGTATTCTTGTTCTCCCCTTTCTTCCCCGCTTCTTTATTCCTCCCCTAGTCGCGGTCCACCATACTTCCTATCCTTAGGAAATGCGGGCGTGACATAAAGTGTGCGTATATGTATAATGTGTTTATGGTGAGAGCTGTGTGTTTATTTTTTGTACATGTATATTTTGTGTGTAATGTGTAATTTGTGCATAGTGTGTATATTGCGTGTATACTTTTGGTATAGTGAATGTGTTTTTGTGTATTATATTTAGTTAGTTTGTTTTGTGTATATTGTATATAGTTCGTTTGTTTTGTGATTAGTATATATAGTTCGTTTGTTTTGTGATTAGTACATGCAGCGTGTTTATAATTTTTATGTATTATGTGATGTTATTGTGGGTGCATTGCTTGTATTTTGTGAATAACGTGCTTATAGTGTGTGGTATATGTGTGTTTTATATGCTTGTTTATTTTGTTTACAGTGAGTGTAGAGCAGCATGTGCAATGTGTGCATATTGGGAGTATTGTAGGTATTTTTTGTACGCTTTGCGTATTTTGTGTATTGAGTGTGTATTTTGTGTACATAGTGTGTAATGTACATTTTGTATATTATGTGCAATATTGTGTGTATTGTGTTTATAGTTTGTGTAAAGTGTGCATATATTTTGTGTATTATCTACAATATTTGAAGTGTGTATTTTTTGTTGTGTGTAAATGTGGTTATAATGCTTGTATTTTGTGTATGATGTGTTTATACTTTGTGCTATGTGTGTAATTACTAGTAGTATGTATATTCTCTGTACTGGTTATGCTTTGTATAATGCGGGTCGTGTGTATTTTGTGTATCATGTATGTAGTTTAGTATGCTTAGTGTGCTTATATTTTGATCATAATTTGTTTAAGGTGTGTGCTATGTGTGTATTTTCTGTATGTGTATTTTGTACATAGTTTATTTAGCCCGTTTGTTTTGATGTGTGTATTTTGTGTTGTGTGGGTGAAATACTTGTATTTTGTGTATAGTGTGTGTAGGTTAGTATGTACAGTGTGTTATCTATAATGTGTTTATGGTGCGATCTCTGTGTTTTATATTTTGTACATGTATATTTTGTATGCAATGTGTAATTTGTGCATAGTGTGTATATTGCGTGTATACTTTTTGTGTAGTGAATGTGTTTTGTGTATTTTATTTAGTTAGTTTGTTTGTGTATAGTGTATATAGTTCGTTTTTTTGTGATTAGTACGTGTCGTGTATGTTTATATTTTTGTATGTATTATGGGATGTGTTTGTATATACAATGCTTGTATTTTGTGTAGTGTATACGTGGGTGCAGTGATTGTATTTTGTGTATAATGTGCTTATAGTGTGAGGTATATGTCTATTTTATATACTTGTATATTTTGTTTATAGTGAGTATAGAGTTGTATGTGCAATGTGTGTATAAGTATTATAGGTTTTTTTTGTATGCTTTGCGTATTTTGTGCATTAAGTGTCTGTATTTTGTGTATATAGTGCGTAATGTGTATGTTGTATATTATGTGCAATATTGTATGTGTTGTGTGTATTTTGTGTTGTGTGTAAATGTGGTTATAATGCTTGTATGTAGTGTAGTACTATTTATATTTCTATATTTATAATGTGTGTAGTCTGTGTATTTTGTGTATAATGTGTGTATATTAGTATGCATAGTGTGTTTTTGTGATGTGTATATGTAGATGCAATGCTTATATTTTGTGCATAATTTGTTTATGTTGTGCGTGATGTGTGTATTTTTTGGAAGTGTACATTGTGTTTATACGGTGTGCCATGTGTATATTTAGCATGTTTGTTTTGATGTGTGTATTTTGTGTTGTGTTTTTCTATGGGCATAATACTTGTATTTTGTGTATGGTGTGCGTAGGTTTTATGTACAGTGTATATTGCGTACAGTGTGTATGTAAATGTGTTTATGTTGTGAGTTCGGTGTTTATTTTTTTGTAAATGAATATTTTGTGTGTAATGTTTAATTTGTGCATAGTGTGTATATTGCGTGTTTATACTTTGTGCTATGTGTGTAATTTATAGTACTATGTATATTTTTTGTATTGGTTATGCTTTGTATAATGTGGGTCGTGTGTATTTTGTGTATCATGTATGTAGTTTAGTATGCATAGTGTGTGTATTTTGTGATGTGTACATGTAGATGTTATGCTTATATTTTGTGCACAATTTGTTTAAGGTGTGTGCTATGTGTGTATTTTCTATATGTGTACATTGTGTTTATACGGTGTGCCATGTGTGTATTTGGAGTATAGTTTATTTAGCCCGTTTGTTTTTGTATTTTGTGTTGTGTGGGTGTAATACTTGTATTTTTGTGTATTGTGTGTGTAGATTAGTATGTAAAGTGTGCGTATATGTATAATGTGTTTATGGTGAGAGTTGTGTGTTTATTTTTTGTACATGTATATTTTGTGTGTAATATGTAATTTGTGCATAGTGTGTATATTGCGTGTTTATACTTTGTGCTATATGTGTAATTTATATTACTATGTATATTTTTTGTATTGGTTATGCTCTGTATAATGTGGGTCGTGTGTATTTTGTGTATCATGTATGTAGTTTAGTATGCATAGTGTGTGTATTTTGAGATGTGTACATGTAGGTGTTATGCTTATATTTTTTGCATAATTTGTTTAAGGTGTGTGCTATGTGTGTATTTTCTATATGTGTACATTGTGTTTATACGGTGTGCCATGTGTATTTGGAGTATAGTTTATTTAGCCCGTTTGTTTTGATATGTGTATTTTGTGTTGTGTGGGTGTAATACTTGTATTTTGTGTATTGTGTGTGTAGATTAGTATGTAAAGTGTGCGTATATGTATAATGTGTTTATGGTGAGAGTTGTGTGTTTATTTTTTGTACATGTATGTTTTGTGTGTAATATGTAATTTGTGCATTGTGTGTATATTGCGTGTTTATACTTTGTGCTATATGTGTAATTTATATTACTATGTATATTTTTTTGTTTGGTTATGCTATGTATAACGTGGGTCGTGTGTATTTTGTGTTTCATGTATGTAGTTTAGTATGCGTAGTGTGTGTATTTTGTGATGTGTACATGTAGGTGTTATGCTTGTATTTTGTGCATAATTTGTTTAAGGTGTATGCTATGTGTGTATTTTCTATATGTGTACATTGTGTTTATACGGTGTGCCATGTGTGTATTTTGAGTATAGTTTATTTTAGTCCGTTTGTTTTGATGTGTGTATTTTGTGTTGTGTGGGTGTAATACTTGTATTTTGTGTATTGTGTGTGTAGATTAGTATGTAAAGTGTGCGTATATGTATAATGTGTTTATGGTGAGAGCTGTGTGTTTATTTTTTGTACATGTATATTTTGTGTGTAATGTGTAATTTGTGCATAGTGTGTATATTGCGTGTATACTTTTGGTATAGTGAATGTGTTTTGTGTATATTATATTTAGTTAGTTTGTTTTGTGTATATTGTATATAGTTCGTTTGTTTTGTGATGTGTATATGTAGATGCAATGCTTATATTTTGTGCATAATTTGTTTATGTTGTGCGTTATGTGTGTATTTTTTGGAAGTGTACATTGTGTTTATACGGTGTGCCATGTGTATATTTAGCCTGTTTGTTTTGATGTGTGTATTTTGTGTTGTGTTTTTCTATGGGCATAATACTTGTATTTTGTGTATGGTGTGCGTAGGTTTTATGTACGGTGTATATTGCGTACAGTGTGTATATGTATAATGTGTTTATGTTGTGAGTTCGGTGTTTATTTTTTGTACATGAATATTTTGTGTGTAATGTGTAATTTGTGCATAGTGTGTATATTGCGTGTTTATACTTTGTGCTATGTGTGTAATTTATATTACTATGTATATTTTTTGTATTGGTTATGCTTTGTATAATGTGGGTCGTGTGTATTTTGTGTATCATGTATGTAGTTTAGTATGCATAGTGTGTGTATTTTGTGATGTGTACATGTAGATGTTATGCTTATATTTTGTGCATAATTTGTTTAAGGTGTGTGCTATGTGTGTATTTTCTATATGTGTACATTGTGTTTATACGGTGTGCCATGTATGTATTTTGAGTATAGTTTATTTAGCCCGTTTGTTTTGATATGTGTATTTTGTGTTGTTGGGTGTAATACTTGTATTTTGTGTATTGTGTGTGTAGATTAGTATGTAAAGTGTGCGTATATGTATAATGTGTTTATGGTGAGAGCTGTGTGTTTATTTTTTGTACATGTATATTTTGTGTGTAATGTGTAATTTGTGCACAGTGTGTATATTGCGTGTATACTTTTGGTATAGTGAATGTGTTTTGTGTATATTATATTTAGTTAGTTTGTTTTGTGTATATTGTATATAGTTCGTTTGTTTTGTGATGTGTATATGTAGATGCAATGCTTATATTTTGTGCATAATTTGTTTATGTTGTGCGTTATGTGTGTATTTTTTGGAAGTGTACATTGTGTTTATACGGTGTGCCATGTGTATATTTAGCCTGTTTGTTTTTGATGTGTGTATTTTGTGTTGTGTTTTTCTATGGGCATAATACTTGTATTTTGTGTATGGTGTGCGTAGGTTTTATGTACAGTGTATATTGCGTACAGTGTGTATATGTATAATGTGTTTATGTTGTGAGTTCGGTGTTTATTTTTTGTAAATGAATATTTTGTGTGTAATGTGTAATTTGTGCATAGTGTGTATATTGCGTGTTTATACTTTGTGCTATGTGTGTAATTTATAGTACTATGTATATTTTTTGTATTGGTTATGCTTTGTATAATGTGGGTCGTGTGTATTTTGTGTATCATGTATGTAGTTTAGTATGCATAGTGTGTGTATTTTGTGATGTGTACATGTAGATGTTATGCTTATATTTTGTGCATAATTTGTTTAAGGTGTGTGCTATGTGTGTATTTTCTAGATGTGTACATGTGTTTATACGGTGTGCCATGTGTGTATTTGGAGTATAGTTTATTTAGCCCGTTTGTTTTGATATGTGTATTTTGTGTTGTGTGGGTGTAATACTTGTATTTTGTGTATTGTGTGTGTAGATTAGTATGTAAGTGTGCGGATATGTATAATCTGTTTATGGTGAGAGTTTGTGTGTTTATTTTTTGTACATTGTATATTTGTGTGTAATATTTAATTTGTGCATAGTGTGTATATTGCGTGTTTATACTTTGTGCTATATGTATATGTAATTTATATTTACTATGTATATTTTTGTTTGTTATGCTATGTATAACGTGGGTCGTGTGTATTTTTGTGATCATGTATGTAGTTTAGTATGCGTAGTGTGTGTATTTTGTGATGTGTACATGAAGGTGTTATGCTTGTATTTTGTGCATAATTTGTTTAAGGTGTATGCTATGTGTGTATTTTCTATATGTGTACATTGTGTTTTATACGGTGTGCCATGTGTGTATTTTGAGTATAGTTTATTTAGCCCGTTTGTTTTGATATGTGTATTTTGTGTTGTGTGGGTGTAATACTTGTATTTTGTGTATTGTGTGTGTAGATTAGTATGTAAAGTGTGCGTATATGTATAATGTGTTTATGGTGAGAGCTGTGTGTTTATTTTTTGTACATGTATATTTTGTGTGTAATGTGTAATTTGTGCATAGTGTGTATATTGCGTGTATACTTTTGGTATAGTGAATGTGTTTTGTGTATATTATATTTAGTTAGTTTGTTTTGTGTATATTGTGTATAGTTCGTTTGTTTTGTGATTAGTATATATAGTTCGTTGTTTTTGTTATTAGTACATGCAGCGTGTGTTTATAATTTTTTATTTATTATGTGATGTGATTGTGGGTGCATTGCTTGTATTTTGTGTATAACGTGCTTATAGTGTGTGGTATATGTGTGTTTTATATGCTTGTTTATTTGTTTACAGTGAGTGTAGAGCAGCATGTGCAATGTGTGCATATTGGGAGTATTGTAGGTATTTTTTGTACGCTTTGCGTATTTTGTGTATTGAGTGTGTATTTTGTGTACATAGTTTTTTAATGTACATTTTGTATATTATGTGCAATATTGTGTGTATTGTGTTTATATTTTGTGTAAAGTGTGCATTTATTTTGTGTATTATCTACAATATTTGAAGTGTGTATTTTTTGTTGTGTGTAAATGTGGTTATAATGCTTGTATTTTGTGTATGATGTGTTTATACTTTGTGCTATGTGTTGTAATTACTAGTAGTATGTATATTCTCTGTACTGGTTATGCTTTGAATAATGCGGGTCGTGTGTATTTTGTGTATCATGTATGTAGTTTAGTATGCTTAGTGTGCTTATATTTTGATCATAATTTGTTTAAGGTGTGTGCTATTGTGTATTTTCTGTATGTGTATTTTGTACATAGTTTATTTAGCCCGTTTGTTTTGATGTGTGTATTTTGTGTTGTGTGGGTGAAATACTTGTATTTTGTGTATAGTGTGTGTAGGTTAGTATGTACAGTGTGTGTATATCTATAATGTGTTTATGGTGCGATCTCTGTGTTTATATTTTGTACATGTATATTTTGTATGCAATGTGTAATTTGTGCATAGTGTGTATATTGCGTGTATACTTTTTTGTGTAGTGAATGTTGTTTTGTGTATATTTTATTTAGTTAGTTTGTTTTGTGTATAGTGTATATAGTTCGTTTGTTTTGTGATTAGTACGTGTCGTGTATGTTTATATTTTTGTATGTATTAGTGGTAATGTCCGTTTTTTTAATTAAAGGGTGTTTGCTTTTTGTGAATATCTTGTTTAAGATATGGTGTGGTATGTTTATTTGTTTTACATTATTTATGGGTGGTGAATTTTTAGTTTATGGTTTTTGAAAAAGCAAATTAATATCCTAATTAATAAATTAAATATCTCTCTCTCTCTCCCTCTCTCTCTCGGTTCTCTCCCTCACCCCACGATCTTCTCAACCCCCCCCCCCACCCCCACAAAACCGATATCTTTCCCTTCCCAATCACAATCAATCATCGGTTCTCTCTTCTCCCTCACAATCTCAACACCGGTAAGCTTTCTCCCTTCTCCCTCTCGGTTTTTACCTTCTTCCATTCACTCCCTCTCATCATCTTCTTGGATTCCTCAAGGTGATACCCTCCTTCGTCGTGAATCGGAGTCGTAAGAGGAAGTAAAGCTTTTACACTACGTTGAACTATCCGGGAAAGGTAATACAAGGCCTCAACTCTCGTTTAATTCGAAAAACATGCATGTAGGACGTTTTGGGAAGGTTTAGATGCTGAATAGGTTTGTGATTATGTGTTGTTGTCGAGCATGTTTTGTTAGTAACTGACAGTGGGTTCCGACCCCGTTTTGACTGAGCAAACGATCTCCTTTTGGTACGAAATTTTAACCGTATAAACTTGGATGTGTCTTCGGTGTGGTGTGTAAATTTCAGCTTCATTGGATGTCGTATGATTTTACTATGATTTTTGCAAGTAAACTGCGCAGTTCTGCGTGTGGTGTGTTCTGGGTGATGTTTTCATGTGCAATGGTTGGGTTTCTGAGTGTTGTGCTTTTGTGATGTATGTGGGTGTGTTTGGCCAAGAGATGGCTCGGAGGAATCAGTGTTTGGTTCGAGAGTTTTCGTGTGTGTTGGCCGAGAGTTGTTGGGTTCAGCCTAGGGCAGATTTGTGGAGAGTCTGGAAGGGATGATCCCAGGTGTTTGGGTGTGTTTTGGGATGTAGAATGCGTGGTGTGTTTTGTCGTATAGGGTTTGAGAATCGGGGGTCAGAGGAAAAAGGGGGTGTAAACTAGGTGCCGAGGTGGTCGGCCGAGGTGCCGAGCATGCGGCCGAGATGGTCGGCCGAGGTGCCGAACAGGCGGCCGAGACGGTCGGCCGAGGTGCCGAGCCGGACGGCCGAGATGGTCGGCCGAGGTGCCGAGCTGTGCCGAGACAGGTGCCGAGCTGTGCCGAGACATGTGCCGAGCTGTGCCGAGACAAGTGCCGAGCTGTGCCGAGACAGGTGCCGAGCTGTGCCGAGACAGGTGCCGAGCTGTGCCGAGACAGGTCGGCCGAGGTGCCGAGCCAGGCGGCCGAGGTGCCGAGCCAGGCGGCCGAGGTGCCGAGCCAGGCGGCCGAGACGGTCGGCCGAGGTGCCGAGCCAGGCGGCCGAGACACCGAGCCAGGCCGAGACGCCGATCCTTTTTCCGAGCTTTTTCCGAACCTTTTCCGAGCCAAGTGAGCCGTTGCACAGTAAGGGTATGCCAGGAGTTTGAGTGTTGTGTGTGTGTCGTGTGCGCATTTTGAGTACGTCGTATGCGTGTCGGGTGCGTGCGGGGTGTGTTTTCGGGCGTGTCTTTGTGTGTTTGGCTTATGAGATGTTGTTAAGTGTGTGTTCGTGTAACGTGCTAGATGTTGAAGTCGTCCACGTAGGAATCATGCATTGTCGTTTAAACATCGTCTACCCTGACTCTAATCATGATTTATTTATCTTTCAAAAGGGTGATCTTTTTCGAGGAAAGTGTGGTTGAAGGGAACTGTTTTAAAAGCTAAGCAATCGAGGTGGGCTTTTCTACCCTACTTTTATGTGGGTTATCTTTAAATACGGACTTTGTTCCGGAAATGTTTATGGAGGTGAACTGTTTGTCTTGCCAATTGTTTTGTTTTGAAACCTATCTGAAGTGGTTTACCACATATGTTTAATCGAATTCGGGTCTGTTGGGCTGCGAACCCTCAGGCTAGTGTACACGAGACCGGGAGCCATCTGAGAGCAAGTTGGCCGGTCTAGTTGACCTGGGGTGTGGCCACGCCCCTTGTCATGGTTGGATCAGATAGTGTATGATAGTGGGAATAAGGGTGGCAATATCTGAAAATGACTGCGCAGTCGAATTTATGAAATATATTTTGTGTACTTGGGTTACTTTCTTACACTTAAAACCCCAAGGTTACACTGATGTGGCATGACAAACTATGATTTTGGCGTGTGTCCACTGAGTGCAGATAAGTACTCAGCCCTGCATGTTGTTTTCTTAATGTGCAGGTTGAGCGGCGATGGGGATGACGGATGTTGAGCAGTGAAAGCCAAATGAGTGTTTTTTACTTGGTCTTTTGGATGGTGTCGTGTCGTCATACCCGGCATCATCTGTCTTTTGGTCTTTTCCGCTGCTTTGTAATCCGATACATTGTTTTTATTTAACTCTGTTTACATTAACTTTAGAAATGTCTTCTTAGTACAATGTTTGAAGTGAACTTCTTTTAATAAATGCTTTTGGATCAAATATTCATGTTCTCCCCTTTCTTCCCGCTTCTTTATTCCTCCCCTAGTCGCGGTCCACCGTACTTCCTATCCTTAGGAAATGCGGGCGTGACAGAGTGGTATCAAGAGCCTAGGTTTTCTCTTTCTGCTCTGGACCCAAAAAAATTCTTTTTCTGACTGGAGTAAGTTTTCAAAAGTGTCATTGGCTCAACATCCGACTCATCGCACTCAACCTGAAATGAGGTAATGAAAATTTCGAAATTTTGGAAAGTATATGGAAGTGGAGGAAATTGTGATTTTGGTGTTGAAAATGATTTTTATGTAAAGTTTAAGTAAATGTTGAGACATGTGGAAGGGTACAACGTGATGTGGAAAAGTTGGAAATTATTTGAGTTATGAACTGTTATGGTGTTATGAACTGTTGATGTATGATGAACTTATATGAAAGCATGTGGCTGATGTGTGATGATATGATGACGTGAATGTTGATGTGAGCTTTTATGTGAGTATGTGTTGGCCTTTGAATGTTTGAACTTAGACGTGATAGAATTTCACTAGTGCTTCTTGGACCTATGATAGATAAGAGCTTTTGGCCTTTGAACACCAGCGGGTTTGGGTTAGAACAGCGATACGTGCATACACTCTCTCTCTCTCTTCTTCGGTTATGCACTCTGTTTTTTATACGCGAGGCGGTTGTTTCTGTTTTTCTATAGATGGCGCGTATGTTCCGAACCCCGCGACGGAGTGATCGCGATAGACTTAGGGCACAGAGGGTGCTCAGGGATTATAGAGTGTACCGGAAGAAGGATCACGTACCGTTGATCGAGTTCGTGGCACACTTCGACACCCTCTGGAGGGAAGCTCAGGAGTTCGGAGTGACAGAGCATGACGGCATTGAGAAGCTAATAGATTTGCTTCCCGATAGCTGGAAGGAGTGGGCCGAAAGAACGGCGAGGAGGTACACGTGGCATGAGCCCGCTACCGACGACATGGTGGGTGACATGGCTGGCTTTCGGAAAGCCGTGTATTGTGCACTGGTGGACTCTCGAGAGGAGCAGCCCCCACAGGAGGTGGAAGAGAGGGTCGTGTATCAGGACAAGTATGTGAGCATGTACGAGGGTGAACAAGGGTATGAAGATGTTTATGAGGAGGCTCTGCCAGGGAACTCCGAGGAGGACGACGACGAAGACCCGGAGGAAGGGCCTATGGATGAGGATGATAGAGTCGTAGTCTAGAATTAGAATAGTTCGTTGTCTTTTCAGTTTTTGCTTTCAGTACGATCTACTCTTGGGAACAATGTTGGCCTTCTTTCTTTTAATGAGAATTTGGATTTTGATATATATATCCTATGTGTTGCATCTTATACTACATGAAGGTTTTATAAGAAAATTTTGAGAAAGTGGTAATTTTGGATGAGAATTGTAGTAACACTTCTTGGATATTGAATCAGAATGCCGCCAAGACGTGCACGCCAACCACGACAAGGACCCAACGTGGAGGCACCACCTCCACCACCACCGCCACCACCACCTCCACCCCCGCCTCAACAAGAAAGATTCATAGTTACGTTCTCAAGGCAGAATCCCCCAAAATTTGACGGACAAGGAGACCCATCCAAAGCGGAAGAGTGGATACGCGGCCTCGAGCGTATCTTCAGGGTCATGGAGTGCACAGATAGGGAGCGCATTGCTGGTGCTACCTTTCAACTGTCAGGTGCTGCCGATTACTGGTGGGAGACTCGGCAAAGAACTATGAATCCTGCCCGCCTGGAGGCGCTAACATGGGAGGAGTTTAAAGTAGAGATCGATAACAAGTATGTTCCAAAGACGTACAGACGGGCCAAGGTGGTAGAGTTCCACACACTAAGCCAAGGCCGAATGACTGTAACCGAGTATGACCGAGCCCTCGCGCAGATGGCACGATATGCGCCCGAGTTGATGGACACCGATGAGAAATGGGCGGTGAAGTTCCGGGCCGGGCTCAGAGATGAGATAAAGGCCGCATTGGCCTGTCGAGGAGAACTCTCCTACTCGGAGATCTTGACTTGTGCACTGGACGTGGAAGATGCACTCCCTAAGCCAAGAGTTGTGGCAACAACAAACGCGACACCTCTACAAGCTCAGCCGGGCCACCAAGAGAAGAGGAGGTGGGATGGTGACCAGGCTCAGTATGGTGGTAAGAGGCCACAACACATGAGGAACCCACCCTACAATGGCGGGAGACAGAATACTTTCCAACCGAGGGCAAACTTTCCGCCGAGGAACCCTCAATGTGGAAGGTGCTTCAAGTACCACGCCGGGGAGTGTCGAGACCCTAGGTGCTTCAACTGTGGTGGGAGTGGCCACTACATCCGAAATTGCCCAAACAAGCACATGGGAACGGAACGAGACAGAACCAGCTAGGTTTCCGTCCACAATCCCAGGCACTACCTGCACCTCCACCGCAACAACGCCGCCAAGGATTACCATCGCAAGCAAGGGCCTACGCCTTGAAGGGGAAACAGCCGGCAAACGGGAAAGAAACCTTTGAGCAAGGAAACTTGGCAGGTATGGGCACACTTCTCAATATGCCTATAGTTGTCTTGTTTGATACGGGTGCGTCGCATTCCTTTATATCAACGTCTTGTGTGGATACTTTGGAATTACCTACTGTTAAGACCGAACCCACTATGAGTGTGACCTCACCGGTAGGCGGGGCTATAGATATATCCCGATCTTGTGCATGTGTGAACTTTGGAATAGGTGAACTCAGTTTAGTGGCTTATAATTTGCAAGTAATGACGATGGGTAGCGTAGACATAATCTTGGGTATGGATTGGTTAGCGGAGAACCACGTTACCCTTCATTGTAGAGAAAGGGAAATTTCGTTTGAAACCCCCGGAAAAGAGCCGATGAAGTTTCACGGAGTCCCAATGAGCCGACGCAAGTCCATTATCTCTGCGCTGCAAGCCACTACAATGATGAGGAAGGGATGTCCAGCGTACCTTGTTTATTTGAATGGGGAGGAGAAGAAAGACATGAAGATAGAAGATGTGGCGATAGTGAGTGAATATCCCGATGTCTTCCCCGATGCATTGCCGGGACCCCCACCCGACAGGCAAGTAGAATTCACGATCGATCTGGAGCCCGGATCGGCACCAATATCCAAAGCACCTTATAGAATGGCGCCAAAAGAGTTGGAGGAGCTTAAGGTGCAACTGCAAGAGCTACTGGAATTGGGATTCATTAGACCTAGCGTGTCACCATGGGGAGCACCAGTGTTGTTCGTAAAGAAGAAGGATGGAACGATGAGGATGTGCATCGACTATCGGGAGCTAAACAAACTAACGCTGAAGAACAAGTATCCACTACCAAGGATAGACGACTTGTTTGACCAACTTCGAGGGGCAGGAGTCTTCTCTAAGATGGATTTGAGGTCTGGGTACCATCAGCTGAGGGTTCGGCGAGAAGATGTACCCAAGACAGCTTTTCGAACAAGATATGGTCATTATGAGTTCGTTGTAATGCCTTTTGGACTGACGAACGCCCCGGCAGTGTTCATGGACCTTATGAACCGCGTGTTCCATCCATTTCTGGATCGGTTTGTCCTGGTTTTCATCGATGACGTGCTTGTTTACTCAAAGAACGAGGAGGAGCACAAAGAGCACTTGAGAACCGTCCTAGCAACTCTAAGGGACGAGAAACTATATGCCAAGTTCAGTAAATGCGAGTTTTGGCTCAAGGAAGTAAATTTTCTTGGACATGTAGTAACTTCAGATGGAATTCGTGTAGATCCGGCCAAGGTAGAAGCGGTGCAGGAGTGGAAGTCACCTTCTACACAAAACGAAATCCGAAGCTTTTTAGGACTGGCGGGCTATTATCGAAATTCATCGAGGGATTCTCGAAGATAGCAAGGCCAATGACGCAACAACTGAAAAAGGGAGTCAAGATGATTTGGACGCCAGAATGTGAGGCGAGCTTTCAGTTGTTGAAGGAGAAATTGACCACCGCACCAATCCTAGCTGTGCCGGAGCCAGAGACTGACTATGCGGTATATACGGATGCGTCGAAGGTGGGACTGGGATGTGTGCTTATGCAGAAGGGGAAAGTGATTGCATATGCATCGAGACAATTGAAGCCCCATGAACTGAATTATCCGACGCATGACTTGGAACTGGCAGCTGTGGTACATGCTTTGAAGATCTGGAGACATCATCTTTATGGAGTCCGTTGTGAGATATACACGGACCATAAGAGTCTAAAGTACTTCTTTGAGCAAAAGGAGTTGAACATGCGCCAACGTAGGTGGCTCGAGTTGGTAAAGGACTACGATTGTGGTATAAATTACCATCCGGGAAAAGCAAACGTAGTGGCCGATGCTCTTAGTAGGAAGTCTCAATCTCAGCTGGCCACCTTTCTTACTATCGAGGAGAGTATAATCCAAGAGTTCAGTAAGATGCGCTTGGAAGTGGTGAGAATGCCCGAGACTGTGGAAGGGATAGTAGCCACGTTGGTGATGGAACCCGACTTAAGAGCCAGAATTGTAGAAGCTCAACGGCGAGATACGTTACTAGAAAAGATTCGCTCAGAAGTGAGGACGGGTGAACTCGGAAATTTTCGTGAGGCAGCGGATAATGGTCTCACATACAAGGGAAGGTTGTGTGTGCCTAAGGATGAAGGCCTGAGGATGGAAATCATGAGAGAAGCACATGAAACCCCATACGCTGCTCATCCAGGGAGCACCAAAATGTATCAAGACTTGAAAAGACAGTTTTGGTGGAACGGTATGAAAAAGCATGTTGCGGCATTTGTGGAGAGATGCCTAGCATGTCAACAAGTAAAGGCGCTACACCAACGGCCCTATGGGAAATTGCAACCCCTCGAGATTCCGGAATGGAAGTGGGAACATATTGCAATGGACTTTGTGGTAGGACTGCCAAAATCCCAGCGAGGGAACACAGTGATTTGGGTGATTATAGATCGCCTCACCAAATCTGCCCATTTTGTGCCGGTTCGTGCCACTTATGGATCCGATCAGTTGGGTATATGTACGGGAAATTATACGCTTGCATGGAGTTCCAGCGACAATCACATCTGATCGTGATGCTAAATTCACTTCTAGATTTTGGACAAGCCTGCAGAGCGAGTTGGGGACTAAGTTGAATTTCAGTACAGCGTTCCACCCGCAAACCGACGGGCAGTCGGAGAGAACGATACAAACATTGGAGGACATGCTACGAGCCGTGGTGCTAGATCGAGGCGTAGGTTGGGAAGAAGTGTTGCCCTTGGTAGAGTTCGCTTACAATAATAGTTACCAGGCGACTATCAAGATGGCCCCATATGAGGCCTTGTATGGAAAGAAGTGTAGATCGCCACTGTATTGGGATGAAGTGGGTGAGAGAAGAATTCTCGGACCAGACTCTGTAGAAGAGATGATAGAGATTGTCCGACAAATCCGTGGGAGGATCAAGGAGGCACAAGATCGACAGAAATCTTATGCGGATGTTCGAAGGACCGAGTTACAGTTCGAGGTCGGGGAAAAGGTCTTTCTGAAAGTTTCCCCTTCTAAGGGAATAACTCGTTTTGGAGTGAAGGGAAAGCTGAGACCCCGATTTATTGGTCCATACGAGATTTTGGATAGAGTCGGCGTGGTAGCATACAGGTTGGCTCTACCACCAAGCTTTGGAAATGTGCACAACGTCTTCCATGTGTCACAATTGAGGAAGTACGTGTTTGACCCCACACACATCGTTCACCAAGAAGAGATGATGGTCCTAAATCACGATCTAAGCTATGAGGAGAAGCCCGAGGCCATTTTGGACCGAAGAGTGCAAGAATTGAGGAATAAGTCAATTGCTTCGGTGAAAGTACGGTGGAGGAATCATGGAGTCGAAGAAGCAACATGGGAATTAGAAGATAAGATGAGAGAGAAGTTTCCGGAGCTGTTTGAGTAATCTAGGGAAATTTCGGGACGAAATTTTTTTTTAAGGTGGGAGGAATGTAATGTCCGTTTTTTTTAATTAAAGGGTGTTTGCTTTTTGTGAATATCTTGTTTAAGATATGGTGTGGTATGTTTTATTTGTTTACATTATTTATGGGTGTGAATTTTTAGTTTATGGTTTTTGAAAAAGCAAATTAATATCCTAATTAATAAATTAAATATCTCTCTCTCTCTCCCTCTCTCTCTCGGTTCTCTCCCTCACCCCACGATCTTCTCAACCCCCCCCCCACTCCCACAAAACCGATATCTTTCCCTTCCCAATCACAATCAATCATCGGTTCTCTCTTCTCCCTCACAATCTCAACACCGGTAAGCTTTCTCCCTTCTCCCTCTCGGTTTTTACCTTCTTCCATTCACTCCCTCTCATCATCTTCTTGGATTCCTCAAGGTGATACCCTCCTTCGTCGTGAATCGGAGTCGTAAGAGGAAGTAAAGCTTTTACACTACGTTGAACTATCCGGGAAAGGTAATACAAGGCCTCAACTCTCGTTTAATTTGAAAAACATGCATGTAGGACGTTTTGGGAAGGTTTAGATGCTGAATAGGTTTTGTGATTATGTGTTGTTGTCGAGCATGTTTTGTTAGTAACTGACAGTGGGTTCCGACCCCGTTTTGACTGAGCAAACGATCTCCTTTTGGTACGAAATTTTAACCGTATAAACTTGGATGTGTCTTCGGTATGGTGTGTAAATTTCAGCTTCATTGGATGTCGTATGATTTTACTATGATTTTTGCAAGTAAACTGCGCAGTTCTGCGTGTGGTGTGTTCTGGGTGATGTTTTCATGTGCAATGGTTGGGTTTCTGAGTGTTGTGCTTTTGTGATGTATGTGGGTGTGTTTGGCCAAGAGATGGCTCGGAGGAATCAGTGTTTGGTTCGAGAGTTTTCGTGTGTGTTGGCCGAGAGTTGTTGGGTTCAGCCTAGGGCAGATTTGTGGAGAGTCTGGAAGGGATGATCCCAGGTGTTTGGGTGTGTTTTGGGATGTAGAATGCGTGGTGTGTTTGTCGTATAGGGTTTGAGAATCGGGGGTCAGAGGAAAAGGGGTGTAAACTAGGTGCCGAGCAGACGGCCGAGGTGGTCGGCCGAGGTGCCGAGCATGCGGCCGAGATGGTCGGCCGAGGTGCCGAACAGGCGGCCGAGACGGTCGGCCGAGATGGTCGGCCGAGGTGCCGAGCTGTGCCGAGACAGGTGCCGAGCTGTGCCGAGACATGTGCCGAGCTGTGCCGAGACAAGTGCCGAGCTGTGCCGAGACAGGTGCCGAGCTGTGCCGAGACAGGTGCCGAGCTGTGCCGAGACAGGCGGCCGAGGTGCCGAGCCAGGCGGCCGAGACGGTCGGCCGAGGTGCCGAGCCAGGCGGCCGAGGTGCCGAGCCAGGCGGCCGAGACGGTCGGCCGAGGTGCCGAGCCAGGCGGCCGAGACGGTCGGCCGAGGTGCCGAGCCAGGCGGCCGAGACACCGAGCCAGGCCGAGACGCCGATCCTTTTTCCGAGCTTTTTCCGAACCTTTTCCGAGCCAAGTGAGCCGTTGCACAGTAAGGGTATGCCAGGAGTTTGAGTGTTGTGTGTGTGTCGTGTGCGCGTTTTGAGTACGTCGTATGCGTGTCGGGTGCGTGCGGGGTGTGTTTTCGGGCGTGTCTTTGTGTGTTTGGCTTATGAGATGTTGTTAAGTGTGTGTTCGTGTAACGTGCTAGATGTTGAAGTCGTCCACGTAGGAATCATGCATTGTCGTTTAAACATCGTCTACCCTGACTCTAATCATGATTTATTTATCTTTCAAAAGGGTGATCTTTTTCGAGGAAAGTGTGGTTGAAGGGAACTGTTTTAAAAGCTAAGCAATCGAGGTGGGCTTTTCTACCCTACTTTTATGTGGGTTATCTTTAAATACGGACTTTGTTCCGGAAATGTTTATGGAGGTGAACTGTTTGTCTTGCCAATTGTTTTGTTTTGAAACCTATCTGAAGTGGTTTACCACATATGTTTAATCGAATTCGGGTCTGTTGGGCTGCGAACCCTCAGGCTAGTGTACACGAGACCGGGAGCCATCTGAGAGCAAGTTGGCCGGTCTAGTTGACCTGGGGTGTGGCCACGCCCCTTGTCATGGTTGGATCAGATAGTGTATGATAGTGGGAATAAGGGTGGCAATATCTGAAAATGACTGCGCAGTCGAATTTATGAAATATATTTTGTGTACTTGGGTTACTTTCTTACACTTAAAACCCCAAGGTTACACTGATGTGGCATGACAAACTATGATTTTGGCGTGTGTCCACTGAGTGCGATAAGTACTCAGCCCTGCATGTTGTTTTCTTAATGTGCAGGTTGAGCGGCGATGGGGATGACGGATGTTGAGCAGTGAAAGCCAAATGAGTGTTTTTACTTGGTCTTTTGGATGGTGTCGTGTCGTCATACCCGGCATCATCTGTCTTTTGGTCTTTTCCGCTGCTTTGTAATCCGATACATTGTTTTTATTTAACTCTGTTTACATTAACTTTAGAAATGTCTTCTTAGTACAATGTTTGAAGTGAACTTCTTTTTAATAAATGCTTTTGGATCAAATATTCCTGTTCTCCCCTTTCTTCCCCGCTTCTTTATTCCTCCCCTAGTCGCGGTCCACCGTACTTCCTATCCTTAGGAAATGCGGGCGTGACATTATGGGATGTGTTTGTATATACAATGCTTGTATTTTGTGTAGTGTATACGTGGGTGCAGTGATTGTATTTTGTGTATAATGTGCTTATAGTGTGAGGTATATGTCTATATTATATACTTGTATATTTTGTTTATAGTGAGTATAGAGTTATATGTGCAATGTGTGTATAAGTATTGTAGTTTTTTTTGTATGCTTTGCGTATTTTGTGCATTAAGTGTCTGTATTTTGTGTATATAGTGCGTAATGTGTATGTTGTATATTATGTGCAATATTGTATGTGTTGTGTGTATTTTGTGTTGTGTGTAAATGTGGTTATAATGCTTGTTTGTAGTGTAGTACTATTTATATTTTCTATATTTATAATGTGTGTAGTCTGTGTATTTTGTGTATAATGTGTGTATATTAGTATGCATAGTGTGTATTTTGTGATGTGTATATGTAGATGCAATGCTTATATTTTGTGCATAATTTGTTTATGTTGTGCGTTATGTGTGTATTTTTTGGAAGTGTACATTGTGTTTATACGGTGTGCCATGTGTATATTTAGCCTGTTTGTTTTGATGTGTGTATTTGTGTTGTGTTTTTCTATGGGCATAATACTTGTATTTTGTGTATGGTGTGCGTAGGTTTTATGTACAGTGTATATTGCGTACAGTGTGTATATGTATAATGTGTTTATGTTGTGAGTTCGGTGTTTATTTTTTGTACATGAATATTTTGTGTGTAATGTGTAATTTGTGCATAGTGTGTATATTGCGTGTTTATACTTTGTGCTATGTGTGTAATTTATATTACTATGTATATTTTTTGTATTGGTTATGCTTTGTATAATGTGGGTCGTGTGTATTTTGTGTATCATGTATGTAGTTTAGTATGCATAGTGTGTGTATTTTGTGATGTGTACATGTAGATGTTATGCTTATATTTTGTGCATAATTTGTTTAAGGTGTGTGCTATGTGTGTATTTTCTATATGTGTACATTGTGTTTATACGGTGTGCCATGTGTGTATTTGGAGTATAGTTTATTTAGCCCGTTTGTTTTGATATGTGTACTTTGTGTTGTGTGGGTGTAATACTTGTATTTTGTGTATTGTGTGTGTTGATTAATATGTAAAGTGTGCGTATATGTATAATGTGTTTATGGTGAGAGTTGTGTGTTTATTTTTTGTACATGTATATTTTGTGTGTAATATGTAATTTGTGCATAGTGTGTATATTGCGTGTTTATACTTTGTGCTATGTGTGTAATTTATATTACTATGTATATTTTTTGTTTGGTTATGCTATGTATAACGTGGGTCGTGTGTATTTTGTGTATCATGTATGTAGTTTAGTATGCATAGTGTGTGTATTTTGTGAATAAAAATAAATACATTGCATAATATACACAAACTATACCAAATATAAATAAACACTATACACATCCCCGATCCAAATACACACATTATAAATATATTACATACATTAAACACAAAATACACATAGACACACTAATAATAAAATACACAAATTAAACACACAATCCACATACTCCAAACTTCGTACATTGCAAAAATACAAATTACTCAAAATACATACATTGCATAAAATAGACACACTATACACATCCCTGGTCAAAATACAAACATTAATAATAAAATACACACATCACAAAAATACATACATTGCATAAATACATAGACTATACCAAATATAAATAAACAGTATACACCTTCCCGATCCAAACACACATTATAAATAAATTACATACATTAAACACAAAATACACATAGACACACTTCACACACATAAACACACACTAAACACATCTCCAGTCAAAAATACACACACTAATATTAAAATACATAGATTAAACACAAAATACACAATTCTCACACAGACACACTCCATAGCATACATTGAACACAATACATTTAATAAAAATAAATACATTGCATAATATACACAAACTATACCAAATATAAATAAACACTATACACATCCCCGATCCAAATACACACATTATAAATATATTACATACATTAAACACAAAATACACATAGACACACTAATAATAAAATACACAAATTAAACACACAATCCACATACTCCAAACTTCGTACATTGCAAAAATACAAATTACTCAAAATACATACATTGCATAAAATAGACACACTATACACATCCCTGGTCAAAATACAAACATTAATAATAAAATACACACATCACAAAAATACATACATTGCATAAATACATAGACTATACCAAATATAAATAAACACTATACACATTCCCGATCCAAACACACATTATAAATAAATTACATACATTAAACACAAAATAAACATAGACACACTTCACACACATAAACACACACTAAACACATCTCCAGTAAAAAATACACACACAAATATTAAAATACATAGATTAAACACAAAATACACAATACATTTAATAAAAATACATACATTGCATAATATACATAAACTATACCAAATATAAATAATCACTATACACATCCTTGATCCAAATACACACATTATAAATATATTACATACATTAAACACAAAATACACATAGACACACTAATAATGAAATACACAAAGTAAACACACAATCCACATACTCCAAACTTCGTACTTTGCAAAAATACAAATTACTCAAAATACATACATTGCATAAAATAGACACACTATACACATCCCTGGTCAAAATACAAACATTAATAATAAAATACACACATCACAAAAATACATACATTGCATAAATACATAGACTATACCAAATATAAATAAACACAATACACATTCCCGATCTAAACACACATTATAAATAAATTACATACATTAAACACAAAATACACATAGACACACTTCACACACATAAACACACACTAAACACACACTAAACACATCTCCAGTCAAAAATACACACACTAATATTAAAATACATAGATTAAACACAAAATACACAATTCTCACACAGACACACTCCATAGCGTACATTGAACACAATACATTTAATAAAAATAAATACATTGCATAATATACACAAACTATACCAAATATAAATAAACACTATACACATCCCCGATCCAAATACACACATTATAAATATATTACATACACTAAACACAAAATACACATAGACACACTAATAATAAAATACACAAAGTAAACACACAATCCACATACTCCAAACTTCGTACATTGAAAAAATACAAATTACTCAAAATACATACATTGCATAAATTAGACACAAGTCAAAATACAAACATTAATAATAAAATACACACATCACAAAAATACATACATTGCATAAATACATAGACTATACCAAATATAAATAAACACTATACACATTCCCGATCCAAACACACATTATAAATAAATTACATACATTAAACACAAAATACACACAGACACACTTAACACACATAAACACACACTAAACACATCTCCAGTCAAAAATACACACACTAATATTAAAATACATAGATTAAACACAAAATACACAATTCACACACAGACACACTCCATAGCATACATTGAACACAATACATTTAATAAAAATAAATATATTGCATAATATACACAAACTATACCCCCGATCCAAATACACACATTATAAATATATTACATACACTAAACACAAAATACACATAGACACACTAATAATAAAATACACAAAGTAAACACACAATCCACATACTCCAAACTTCGTACATTGCAAAAAATACAAATTACTCAAAATACATACATTGCATAAAATAGACACACTATACACATCCCTGGTCAAAATACAAACATTAATAATAAAATACACACATCACAAAAATACATACATTGCATAAATACATAGACTATACCAAATGTAAATAAACACAATACACATTCCCGATCCAAACACACATTATAAATAAATTACATACATTAAACACAAAATACACACAGACACACTTAACACACATAAACACACACTAAACACATCTCCAGTCAAAAATACACACACTAATATTAAAATACATAGATTAAACACAAAATACACAATTCACACACAGACACACTCCATAGCATACATTGAACACAATACATTTAATAAAAATAAATATATTGCATAATATACACAAACTATACCCCCGATCCAAATACACACATTATAAATATATTACATACACTAAACACAAAATACACATAGACACACTAATAATAAAATACACAAAGTAAACACACAATCCACATACTCCAAACTTCGTACATTGCAAAAAATACAAATTACTCAAAATACATACATTGCATAAATTAGACACACTATACACATCCCTGGTCAAAATACAAACATTAATAATAAAATACACACATCACAAAAATACATACATTGCATAAATACATAGACTATACCAAATATAAATAAACACTATACACATTCCCGATCCAAACACACATTATAAATAAATTACATACATTAAACACAAAATAAACATAGACACACTTCGCTCACATAAACACACACTAAACACATCTCCAGTAAAAAATACACACACTAATATTAAAATACATAGATTAAACACAAAATACACAATACATTTAATAAAAATACATACATTGCATAATATACATAAACTATACCAAATATAAATAATCACTATACACATCCTTGATCCAAATACACACATTATAAATATATTACATACATTAAACACAAAATACACATAGACACACTAATAATGAAATACACAAAGTAAACACACAATCCACATACTCCAAACTTCGTACATTGCAAAAATACAAATTACTCAAAATACATACATTGCATAAAATAGACACACTATACACATCCCTGGTCAAAATACAAACATTAATAATAAAATACACACATCACAAAAATACATACATTGCATAAATACATAGACTATACCAAATATAAATAAACACAATACACATTCCCGATCCAAACACACATTATAAATAAATTACATACATTAAACACAAAATACACATAGACACACTTCACACACTAAACACACACTAAACACATCTCCAGTCAAAAATACACACACTAATATTAAAATACATAGATTAAACACAAAATACACAATTCTCACACAGACACACTCCATAGCATACATTGAACACAATACATTTACTAAAAATAAATACATTGCATAATATACACAAACTATACCAAATATAAATAAACACTATACACATCCCCGATCCAAATACACACATTATAAATATATTACATACACTAAACACAAAATACACATAGACACACTAATAATAAAATACACAAAGTAAACACACAATCCACATACTCCAAACTTCGTACATTGCAAAAATACAAATTACTCAAAATACATACATTGCATAAAATAGACACACTATACACATCCCGGGTCAAAATACAAACATTAATAATAAAATACACACATTAAACACGAAAAACACACATCACAAAAATATATACATTGCATAAATACATAGACTATACCAAATATAAATAAACACTATACACATCCCCGATCCAAACACACATTATAAATAAATTACATTCATTAAACACAAAATAAACATAGACACACTTCACACACATAAACACACACTAAACACATCTCCAGTAAAAAATACAAACATTAATAATAAAATACACACATTAAACACGAAAAACACACATCACAAAAATACATACATTGCATAAATACATAAACTATACCAAATATAAATAAACACTATACACATCCTTGATCCAAACACACATTATAAATATATTACATACATTAAACACAAAATACACATAGACACACTAATAATAAAATACACAAAGTAAACACACAATCCACATACTCCAAACTTCGTACATTGCAAAAATACAAATTACTCAAAATACATACATTGCATAAAATAGACACACTATACACATCCCGGGTCAAAATACAAACATTAATAATAAAATACACACATTAAACACGAAAAACACACATCACAAAAATATATACATTGCATAAATACATAGACTATACCAAATATAAATAAACACTATACACATCCCCGATCCAAACACACATTATAAATAAATTACATTCATTAAACACAAAATAAACATAGACACACTTCACACACATAAACACACACTAAACACATCTCCAGTAAAAAATACACACACTAATATTAAAATACATAGATTAAACACAAAATACACAATACATTTAATAAAAATACATACATTGCATAATATACATAAACTATACCAAATAAAATAATCACTATACACATCCTTGATCCAAATACACACATTATAAATATATTACATACATTAAACACAAAATACACATAGACACACTAATAATAAAATACACAAAGTAAACACACAATCCACATACTCCAAACTTCGTACATTGCAAAAATACAAATTACTCAAAATACATACATTGCATAAAATAGACACACTATACACATCCCAGGTCAAAATACAAACATTAATAATAAAATACACACATTAAACACGAAAAACACACATCACAAAAATATATACATTGCATAAATACATAGACTATACCAAATATAAATAAACACTATACACATCCCCGATCCAAACACACATTATAAATAAATTACATTCATTAAACACAAAATAAACATAGACACACTTCACACACATAAACACACACTAAACACATCTCCAGTAAAAAATACACACACTAATATTAAAATACATAGATTAAACACAAAATACACAATACATTTAATAAAAATACATACATTGCATAATATACATAAACTATACCAAATATAAATAATCACTATACACATCCTTGATCCAAATACACACATTATAAATATATTACATACATTAAACACAAAATACACATAGACACACTAATAATAAAATACACAAAGTAAACACACAATCCACATACTCCAAACTTCGTACATTGCAAAAATACAAATTACTCAAAATACATACATTGCATAAAATAGACACACTATACACATCCCTGGTCAAAATACAAACATTAATAATAAAATACACACATTACATACATTGCATAAATACATAGACTATACCAAATATAAATAAACACTATACACATTCCCGATCCAAACACACATTATAAATAAATTACATACATTAAACACAAAATACACACAGACACACTTCACACACATAAACACACACTAAACACATCTCCAGTCAAAAATACACACACTATTATTAAAATACATAGATTAAACACAAAATACACAATTCACACACAGACACACTCCATAGCATACATTGAACACAATACATTTAATAAAAATAAATACATTGCATAATATACACAAACTATACCAAATATAAATAAACACTATACACATCCCCGATCCAAATACACACATTATAAATATATTACATACACTAAACACAAAATACACATAGACACACTAATAATAAAATACACAAAGTAAACACACAATCCACATACTCCAAACTTCGTACATTGCAAAAATACAAATTACTCAAAATACATACATTGCATAAATTAGACACACTATACACATCCCGGGTCAAAATACAAACATTAATAATAAAATACACACATTAAACACGAAAAACACACGTCACAAAAATACATACATTGCATAAATACATAGACTATACCAAATATAAATAAACACTATACACATCCCCGATCCAAACACACATTATAAATAAATTACATTCATTGAACACAAAATAAACATAGACACACTTCACACACATAAACACACACTAAACACATCTCCAGTAAAAAATACACACACTAATATTAAAATACATAGATTAAATACAAAATACACAATACATTTAATAAAAATACATACATTGCATAATATACATAAACTATACCAAATATAAATAATCACTATACACATCCTTGATCCAAATACACACATTATAAATATATTACATACATTAAACACAAAATACACATAGACACACTAATAATAAAATACACAAATTAAACACACAATCCACATACTCCAAACTTCGTACATTGCAAAAATACAAATTACTCAAAATACATACATTGCATAAAATAGACACACTATACACATCCCTGGTCAAAATACAAACATTAATAATACACATAGACACACTAATAATAAAATACACAAAGTAAACACACAATCCACATACTCCAAACTTCGTACATTGCAAAAATACAAATTACTCAAAATACATACATTGCATAAATTAGACACACTATACACATCCCTGGTCAAAATACAAACATTAATAATAAAATACACACATCACAAAAATACATACATTGCATAAATACATAGACTATACCAAATATAAATAAACACTATACACATTCCCGATCCAGACACACATTATAAATAAATTACATACATTAAACACAAAATAAACATAGACACACTTCACACACATAAACACACACTAAACACATCTCAAGTAAAAAATACACACACTAATATTAAAATACATAGATTAAACACAAAATACACAATACATTTAATAAAAATACATACATTGCATAATATACATAAAGTATACCAAATATAAATAATCACTATACACATCATTGATCCAAATACACACATTATAAATATATTACATACATTAAACACAAAAGACACATAGACACACTAATAATAAAATACACAAAGTAAACACACAATCCACATACTCCAAACTTCGTACATTGCAAAAATACAAATTACTCAAAATACATACATTGCATAAAATAGACACACTACACACATCCCTGGTCAAAATACAAACATTAATAATAAAATACACACATCACAAAAATACATACATTGCATAAATACATAGACTATACCAAATATAAATAAACACTATACACATTCCCGATCCAAACACACATTATAAATAAATTACATACATTAAACACAAAATACACACAGACACACTTCACACACATAAACACACACTAAACACATCTCCAGTCAAAAATACACACACTAATATTAAAATACATAGATTAAACACAAAATACACAATTCACACACAGACACACTCCATAGCATACATTGAACACAATACATTTAATAAAAATAAATACATTGCATAATATACACAAACTATACCAAATATAAATAAACACTATACACATCCCCGATCCAAATACACACATTATAAATATATTACATACACTAAACACAAAATACACATAGACACACTAATAATAAAATACACAAAGTAAACACACAATCCACATACTCCAAACTTCGTACATTGCAAAAATACAAATTACTCAAAATACATACATTGCATAAATTAGACACACTATACACATCCCGGGTCAAAATACAAACATTAATAATAAAATACACACATTAAACACGAAAAACACACGTCACAAAAATACATACATTGCATAAATACATAGACTATACCAAATATAAATAAACACTATACACATCCCCGATCCAAACACACATTATAAATAAATTACATTCATTGAACACAAAATAAACATAGACACACTTCACACACATAAACACACACTAAACACATCTCCAGTAAAAAATACACACACTAATATTAAAATACATAGATTAAATACAAAATACACAATACATTTAATAAAAATACATACATTGCATAATATACATAAACTATACCAAATATAAATAATCACTATACACATCCTTGATCCAAATACACACATTATAAATATATTACATACATTAAACACAAAATACACATAGACACACTAATAATAAAATACACAAATTAAACACACAATCCACATACTCCAAACTTCGTACATTGCAAAAATACAAATTACTCAAAATACATACATTGCATAAAATAGACACACTATACACATCCCTGGTCAAAATACAAACATTAATAATACACATAGACACACTAATAATAAAATACACAAAGTAAACACACAATCCACATACTCCAAACTTCGTACATTGCAAAAATACAAATTACTCAAAATACATACATTGCATAAATTAGACACACTATACACATCCCTGGTCAAAATACAAACATTAATAATAAAATACACACATCACAAAAATACATACATTGCATAAATACATAGACTATACCAAATATAAATAAACACTATACACATTCCCGATCCAGACACACATTATAAATAAATTACATACATTAAACACAAAATAAACATAGACACACTTCACACACATAAACACACACTAAACACATCTCAAGTAAAAAATACACACACTAATATTAAAATACATAGATTAAACACAAAATACACAATACATTTAATAAAAATACATACATTGCATAATATACATAAAGTATACCAAATATAAATAATCACTATACACATCATTGATCCAAATACACACATTATAAATATATTACATACATTAAACACAAAAGACACATAGACACACTAATAATAAAATACACAAAGTAAACACACAATCCACATACTCCAAACTTCGTACATTGCAAAAATACAAATTACTCAAAATACATACATTGCATAAAATAGACACACTACACACATCCCTGGTCAAAATACAAACATTAATAATAAAATACACACATCACAAAAATACATACATTGCATAAATACATAGACTATACCAAATATAAATAAACACTATACACATTCCCGATCCAAACACACATTATAAATAAATTACATACATTAAACACAAAATACACACAGACACACTTCACACACATAAACACACACTAAACACATCTCCAGTCAAAAATACACACACTAATATTAAAATACATAGATTAAACACAAAATACACAATTCACACACAGACACACTCCATAGCATACATTGAACACAATACATTTAATAAAAATAAATACATTGCATAATATACACAAACTATACCAAATATAAATAAACACTATACACATCCCCGATCCAAATACACACATTATAAATATATTACATACACTAAACACAAAATACACATAGACACACTAATAATAAAATACACAAAGTAAACACACAATCCACATACTCCAAACTTCGTACATTGCAAAAATACAAATTACTCAAAATACATACATTGCATAAATTAGACACACTATACACATCCCGGGTCAAAATACAAACATTAATAATAAAATACACACATTAAACACGAAAAACACACGTCACAAAAATACATACATTGCATAAATACATAGACTATACCAAATATAAATAAACACTATACACATCCCCGATCCAAACACACATTATAAATAAATTACATTCATTAAACACAAAATAAACATAGACACACTTCACAAACATAAACACACACTAAACACATCTCCAGTAAAAAATACACACACTAATATTAAAATACATAGATTAAATACAAAATACACAATACATTTAATAAAAATACATACATTGCATAATATACATAAACTATACCAAATATAAATAATCACTATACACATCCTTGATCCAAATACACACATTATAAATATATTACATACATTAAACACAAAATACACATAGACACACTAATAATAAAATACACAAATTAAACACACAATCCACATACTCCAAACTTCGTACATTGCAAAAATACAAATTACTCAAAATACATACATTGCATAAAATAGACACACTATACACATCCCTGGTCAAAATACAAACATTAATAATACACATAGACACACTAATAATAAAATACACAAAGTAAACACACAATCCACATACTCCAAACTTCGTACATTGCAAAAATACAAATTACTCAAAATACATACATTGCATAAATTAGACACACTATACACATCCCTGGTCAAAATACAAACATTAATAATAAAATACACACATCACAAAAATACATACATTGCATAAATACATAGACTATACCAAATATAAATAAACACTATACACATTCCCGATCCAGACACACATTATAAATAAATTACATACATTAAACACAAAATAAACATAGACACACTTCACACACATAAACACACACTAAACACATCTCAAGTAAAAAATACACACACTAATATTAAAATACATAGATTAAACACAAAATACACAATACATTTAATAAAAATACATACATTGCATAATATACATAAACTATACCAAATATAAATAATCACTATACACATCATTGATCCAAATACACACATTATAAATATATTACATACATTAAACACAAAAGACACATAGACACACTAATAATAAAATACACAAAGTAAACACACAATCCACATACTCCAAACTTCGTACATTGCAAAAATACAAATTACTCAAAATACATACATTGCATAAAATAGACACACTACACACATCCCTGGTCAAAATACAAACATTAATAATAAAATACACACATCACAAAAATACATACATTGCATAAATACATAGACTATACCAAATATAAATAAACACAATACACATTCCCGATCCAAACACACATTATAAATAAATTACATACATTAAACACAAAATACACATAGACACACTTCACACACATAAACACACACTAAACACATCTCCAGTCAAAAATACACACACTAATATTAAAATACATAGATTAAACACAAAATACACAATTCTCACACAGACACACTCCATAGCATACATTGAGCACAATACATTTACTAAAAATAAATACATTGCATAATATACACAAACTATACCAAATATAAATAAACACTATACACATCCCCGATCCAAATACACACATTATAAATATATTACATACACTAAACACAAAATACACATAGACACACTAATAATAAAATACACAAAGTAAACACATAATCCACATAATCCAAACTTCGTACATTGCAAAAATACAAATTACTCAAAATACATACATTGCATAAAATAGACACACTATACACATCCCGGGTCAAAATACAAACATTAATAATAAAATACACACATTAAACACGAAAAACACACATCACAAAAATATATACATTGCATAAATACATAGACTATACCAAATATAAATAAACACTATACACATCCCCGATCCAAACACACATTATAAATAAATTACATTCATTAAACACAAAATAAACATAGACACACTTCACACATATAAACACACACTAAACACATCTCCAGTAAAAAATACACACACTAATATTAAAATACATAGATTAAACACAAAATACACAATACATTTAATAAAAATACATACATTGCATAATATACATAAACTATACCAAATATAAATAATCACTATACACATCCTTGATCCAAATACACACATTATAAATATATTACATACATTAAACACAAAATACACATAGACACACTAATAATAAAATACACAAAGTAAACACACAATCCACATACTCCAAACTTCGTACATTGCAAAAATACAAATTACTCAAAATACATACATTGCATAAAATAGACACACTACACACATCCCTGGTCAAAATACAAACATTAATAATAAAATACACACATTACATACATTGCATAAATACATAGACTATACCAAATATAAATAAACACTATACACATTCCCGATCCAAACACACATTATAAATAAATTACATACATTAAACACAAAATACACACAGACACACTTCACACACATAAACACACACTAAACACATCTCCAGTCAAAAATACACACACTAATATTAAAATACATAGATTAAACACAAAATACACAATTCACACACAGACACACTCCATAGCATACATTGAACACAATACATTTAATAAAAATAAATACATTGCATAATATACACAAACTATACCAAATATAAATAAACACTATACACATCCCCGATCCAAATACACAAATTATAAATATATTACATACACTAAACACAAAATACACATAGACACACTAATAATAAAATACACAAAGTAAACACACAATCCACATACTCCAAACTTCGTACATTGCAAAAATACAAATTACTCAAAATACATACATTGCATAAATTAGACACACTATACACATCCCGGGTCAAAATACAAACATTAATAATAAAATACACACATTAAACACGAAAAACACACGTCACAAAAATACATACATTGCATAAATACATAGACTATACCAAATATAAATAAACACTATACACATCCCCGATCCAAACACACATTATAAATAAATTACATTCATTAAACACAAAATAAACATAGACACACTTCACACACATAAACACACACTAAACACATCTCCAGTAAAAAATACACACACTAATATTAAAATACATAGATTAAATACAAAATACACAATACATTTAATAAAAATACATACATTGCATAATATACATAAACTATACCAAATATAAATAATCACTATACACATCCTTGATCCAAATACACACATTATAAATATATTACATACATTAAACACAAAATACACATAGACACACTAATAATAAAATACACAAATTAAACACACAATCCACATACTCCAAACTTCGTACATTGCAAAAATACAAATTACTCAAAATACATACATTGCATAAAATAGACACACTATACACATCCCTGGTCAAAATACAAACATTAATAATACACATAGACACACTAATAATAAAATACACAAAGTAAACACACAATCCACATACTCCAAACTTCGTACATTGCAAAAATACAAATTACTCAAAATACATACATTGCATAAATTAGACACACTATACACATCCCTGGTCAAAATACAAACATTAATAATAAAATACACACATCACAAAAATACATACATTGCATAAATACATAGACTATACCAAATATAAATAAACACTATACACATTCCCGATCCAGACACACATTATAAATAAATTACATACATTAAACACAAAATAAACATAGACACACTTCACACACATAAACACACACTAAACACATCTCAAGTAAAAAATACACACACTAATATTAAAATACATAGATTAAACACAAAATACACAATACATTTAATAAAAATACATACATTGCATAATATACATAAACTATACCAAATATAAATAATCACTATACACATCATTGATCCAAATACACACATTATAAATATATTACATACATTAAACACAAAAGACACATAGACACACTAATAATAAAATACACAAAGTAAACACACAATCCACATACTCCAAACTTCGTACATTGCAAAAATACAAATTACTCAAAATACATACATTGCATAGAATAGACACACTACACACATCCCTGGTCAAAATACAAACATTAATAATAAAATACACACATCACAAAAATACATACATTGCATAAATACATAGACTATACCAAATATAAATAAACACAATACACATTCCCGATCCAAACACACATTATAAATAAATTACATACATTAAACACAAAATACACATAGACACACTTCACACACATAAACACACACTAAACACATCTCCAGTCAAAAATACACACACTAATATTAAAATACATAGATTAAACACAAAATACACAATTCTCACACAGACACACTCCATAGCATACATTGAGCACAATACATTTACTAAAAATAAATACATTGCATAATATACACAAACTATACCAAATATAAATAAACACTATACACATCCCCGATCCAAATACACACATTATAAATATATTACATACACTAAACACAAAATACACATAGACACACTAATAATAAAATACACAAAGTAAACACATAATCCACATAATCCAAACTTCGTACATTGCAAAAATACAAATTACTCAAAATACATACATTGCATAAAATAGACACACTATACACATCCCGGGTCAAAATACAAACATTAATAATAAAATACACACATTAAACACGAAAAACACACATCACAAAAATATATACATTGCATAAATACATAGACTATACCAAATATAAATAAACACTATACACATCCCCGATCCAAACACACATTATAAATAAATTACATTCATTAAACACAAAATAAACATAGACACACTTCACACACATAAACACACACTAAACACATCTCCAGTAAAAAATACACACACTAATATTAAAATACATAGATTAAACACAAAATACACAATACATTTAATAAAAATACATACATTGCATAATATACATAAACTATACCAAATATAAATAATCACTATACACATCCTTGATCCAAATACACACATTATAAATATATTACATACATTAAACACAAAATACACATAGACACACTAATAATAAAATACACAAAGTAAACACACAATCCACATACTCCAAACTTCGTACATTGCAAAAATACAAATTACTCAAAATACATACATTGCATAAAATAGACACACTATACACATCCCTGGTCAAAATACAAACATTAATAATAAAATACACACATTACATACATTGCATAAATACATAGACTATACCAAATATAAATAAACACTATACACATTCCCGATCCAAACACACATTATAAATAAATTACATACATTAAACACAAAATACACACAGACACACTTCACACACATAAACACACACTAAACACATCTCCAGTCAAAAATACGCACACTAATATTAAAATACATAGATTAAACACAAAATACACAATTCACACACAGACACACTCCATAGCATACATTGAACACAATACATTTAATAAAAATAAATACATTGCATAATATACACAAACTATACCAAATATAAATAAACACTATACACATCCCCGATCCAAATACACAAATTATAAATATATTACATACACTAAACACAAAATACACATAGACACACTAATAATAAAATACACAAAGTAAACACACAATCCACATACTCCAAACTTCGTACATTGCAAAAATACAAATTACTCAAAATACATACATTGCATAAATTAGACACACTATACACATCCCGGGTCAAAATACAAACATTAATAATAAAATACACACATTAAACACGAAAAACACACGTCACAAAAATACATACATTGCATAAATACATAGACTATACCAAATATAAATAAACACTATACACATCCCCGATCCAAACACACATTATAAATAAATTACATTCATTAAACACAAAATAAACATAGACACACTTCACACACATAAACACACACTAAACACATCTCCAGTAAAAAATACACACACTAATATTAAAATACATAGATTAAATACAAAATACACAATACATTTAATAAAAATACATACATTGCATAATATACATAAACTATACCAAATATAAATAATCACTATACACATCCTTGATCCAAATACACACATTATAAATATATTACATACATTAAACACAAAATACACATAGACACACTAATAATAAAATACACAAATTAAACACACAATCCACATACTCCAAACTTCGTACATTGCAAAAATACAAATTACTCAAAATACATACATTGCATAAAATAGACACACTATACACATCCCTGGTCAAAATACAAACATTAATAATACACATAGACACACTAATAATAAAATACACAAAGTAAACACACAATCCACATACTCCAAACTTCGTACATTGCAAAAATACAAATTACTCAAAATACATACATTGCATAAATTAGACACACTATACACATCCCTGGTCAAAATACAAACATTAATAATAAAATACACACATCACAAAAATACATACATTGCATAAATACATAGACTATACCAAATATAAATAAACACTATACACATTCCCGATCCAGACACACATTATAAATAAATTACATACATTAAACACAAAATAAACATAGACACACTTCACACACATAAACACACACTAAACACATCTCAAGTAAAAAATACACACACTAATATTAAAATACATAGATTAAACACAAAATACACAATACATTTAATAAAAATACATACATTGCATAATATACATAAACTATACCAAATATAAATAATCACTATACACATCATTGATCCAAATACACACATTATAAATATATTACATACATTAAACACAAAAGACACATAGACACACTAATAATAAAATACACAAAGTAAACACACAATCCACATACTCCAAACTTCGTACATTGCAAAAATACAAATTACTCAAAATACATACATTGCATAAAATAGACACACTATACACATCCCTGGTCAAAATACAAACATTAATAATAAAATACACACATTACATACATTGCATAAATACATAGACTATACCAAATATAAATAAACACTATACACATTCCCGATCCAAACACACATTATAAATAAATTACATGCATTAAACACAAAATACACACAGACACACTTCACACACATAAACACACACTAAACACATCTCCAGTCAAAAATACACACACTAATATTAAAATACATAGATTAAACACAAAATACACAATTCACACACAGACACACTCCATAGCATACATTGAACACAATACATTTAATAAAAATAAATACATTGCATAATATACACAAACTATACCAAATATAAATAAACACTATACACATCCCCGATCCAAATACACAAATTATAAATATATTACATACACTAAACACAAAATACACATAGACACACTAATAATAAAATACACAAAGTAAACACACAATCCACATACTCCAAACTTCGTACATTGCAAAAATACAAATTACTCAAAATACATACATTGCATAAATTAGACACACTATACACATCCCGGGTCAAAATACAAACATTAATAATAAAATACACACATTAAACACGAAAAACACACGTCACAAAAATACATACATTGCATAAATACATAGACTATACCAAATATAAATAAACACTATACACATCCCCGATCCAAACACACATTATAAATAAATTACATTCATTAAACACAAAATAAACATAGACACACTTCACACACATAAACACACACTAAACACATCTCCAGTAAAAAATACACACACTAATATTAAAATACATAGATTAAATACAAAATACACAATACATTTAATAAAAATACATACATTGCATAATATACATAAACTATACCAAATATAAATAATCACTATACACATCCTTGATCCAAATACACACATTATAAATATATTACATACATTAAACACAAAATACACATAGACACACTAATAATAAAATACACAATCCACATACTCCAAACTTCGTACATTGCAAAAATGCAAATTACTCAAAATACATACATTGCATAAAATAGACACACTATACACATCCCTGGTCAAAATACAAACATTAATAATACACATAGACACACTAATAATAAAATACACAAAGTAAACACACAATCCACATACTCCAAACTTCGTACATTGCAAAAATACAAATTACTCAAAATACATACATTGCATAAATTAGACACACTATACACATCCCTGGTCAAAATACAAACATTAATAATAAAATACACACATCACAAAAATACATACATTGCATAAATACATAGACTATACCAAATATAAATAAACACTATACACATTCCCGATCCAGACACACATTATAAATAAATTACATACATTAAACACAAAATAAACATAGACACACTTCACACACATAAACACACACTAAACACATCTCAAGTAAAAAATACACACACTAATATTAAAATACATAGATTAAACACAAAATACACAATACATTTAATAAAAATACATACATTGCATAATATACATAAACTATACCAAATATAAATAATCACTATACACATCATTGATCCAAATACACACATTATAAATATATTACATACATTAAACACAAAAGACACATAGACACACTAATAATAAAATACACAAAGTAAACACACAATCCACATACTCCAAACTTCGTACATTGCAAAAATACAAATTACTCAAAATACATACATTGCATAAAATAGACACACTATACACATCCCTGGTCAAAATACAAACATTAATAATAAAATACACACATTACATACATTGCATAAATACATAGACTATACCAAATATAAATAAACACTATACACATTCCCGATCCAAACACACATTATAAATAAATTACATGCATTAAACACAAAATACACACAGACACACTTCACACACATAAACACACACTAAACACATCTCCAGTCAAAAATACACACACTAATATTAAAATACATAGATTAAACACAAAATACACAATTCACACACAGACACACTCCATAGCATACATTGAACACAATACATTTAATAAAAATAAATACATTGCATAATATACACAAACTATACCAAATATAAATAAACACTATACACATCCCCGATCCAAATACACAAATTATAAATATATTACATACACTAAACACAAAATACACATAGACACACTAATAATAAAATACACAAAGTAAACACACAATCCACATACTCCAAACTTCGTACATTGCAAAAATACAAATTACTCAAAATACATACATTGCATAAATTAGACACACTATACACATCCCGGGTCAAAATACAAACATTAATAATAAAATACACACATTAAACACGAAAAACACACGTCACAAAAATACATACATTGCATAAATACATAGACTATACCAAATATAAATAAACACTATACACATCCCCGATCCAAACACACATTATAAATAAATTACATTCATTAAACACAAAATAAACATAGACACACTTCACACACATAAACACACACTAAACACATCTCCAGTAAAAAATACACACACTAATATTAAAATACATAGATTAAATACAAAATACACAATACATTTAATAAAAATACATACATTGCATAATATACATAAACTATACCAAATATAAATAATCACTATACACATCCTTGATCCAAATACACACATTATAAATATATTACATACATTAAACACAAAATACACATAGACACACTAATAATAAAATACACAATCCACATACTCCAAACTTCGTACATTGCAAAAATGCAAATTACTCAAAATACATACATTGCATAAAATAGACACACTATACACATCCCTGGTCAAAATACAAACATTAATAATACACATAGACACACTAATAATAAAATACACAAAGTAAACACACAATCCACATACTCCAAACTTCGTACATTGCAAAAATACAAATTACTCAAAATACATACATTGCATAAATTAGACACACTATACACATCCCTGGTCAAAATACAAACATTAATAATAAAATACACACATCACAAAAATACATACATTGCATAAATACATAGACTATACCAAATATAAATAAACACTATACACATTCCCGATCCAGACACACATTATAAATAAATTACATACATTAAACACAAAATAAACATAGACACACTTCACACACATAAACACACACTAAACACATCTCAAGTAAAAAATACACACACTAATATTAAAATACATAGATTAAACACAAAATACACAATACATTTAATAAAAATACATACATTGCATAATATACATAAACTATACCAAATATAAATAATCACTATACACATCATTGATCCAAATACACACATTATAAATATATTACATACATTAAACACAAAAGACACATAGACACACTAATAATAAAATACACAAAGTAAACACACAATCCACATACTCCAAACTTCGTACATTGCAAAAATACAAATTACTCAAAATACATACATTGCATAAAATAGACACACTACACACATCCCTGGTCAAAATACAAACATTAATAATAAAATACACACATCACAAAAATACATACATTGCATAAATACATAGACTATACCAAATATAAATAAACACAATACACATTCCCGATCCAAACACACATTATAAATAAATTACATACATTAAACACAAAATACACATAGACACACTTCACACACATAAACACACACTAAACACATCTCCAGTCAAAAATACACACACTAATATTAAAATACATAGATTAAACACAAAATACACAATTCTCACACAGACACACTCCATAGCATACATTGAGCACAATACATTTACTAAAAATAAATACATTGCATAATATACACAAACTATACCAAATATAAATAAACACTATACACATCCCCGATCCAAATACACACATTATAAATATATTACATACACTAAACACAAAATACACATAGACACACTAATAATAAAATACACAAAGTAAACACATAATCCACATAATCCAAACTTCGTACATTGCAAAAATACAAATTACTCAAAATACATACATTGCATAAAATAGACACACTATACACATCCCGGGTCAAAATACAAACATTAATAATAAAATACACACATTAAACACGAAAAACACACATCACAAAAATATATACATTGCATAAATACATAGACTATACCAAATATAAATAAACACTATACACATCCCCGATCCAAACACACATTATAAATAAATTACATTCATTAAACACAAAATAAACATAGACACACTTCACACACATAAACACACACTAAACACATCTCCAGTAAAAAATACACACACTAATATTAAAATACATAGATTAAACACAAAATACACAATACATTTAATAAAAATACATACATTGCATAATATACATAAACTATACCAAATATAAATAATCACTATACACATCCTTGATCCAAATACACACATTATAAATATATTACATACATTAAACACAAAATACACATAGACACACTAATAATAAAATACACAAAGTAAACACACAATCCACATACTCCAAACTTCGTACATTGCAAAAATACAAATTACTCAAAATACATACATTGCATAAAATAGACACACTATACACATCCCTGGTCAAAATACAAACATTAATAATAAAATACACACATTACATACATTGCATAAATACATAGACTATACCAAATATAAATAAACACTATACACATTCCCGATCCAAACACACATTATAAATAAATTACATACATTAAACACAAAATACACACAGACACACTTCACACACATAAACACACACTAAACACATCTCCAGTCAAAAATACACACACTAATATTAAAATACATAGATTAAACACAAAATACACAATTCACACACAGACACACTCCATAGCATACATTGAACACAATACATTTAATAAAAATAAATACATTGCATAATATACACAAACTATACCAAATATAAATAAACACTATACACATCCCCGATCCAAATACACAAATTATAAATATATTACATACACTAAACACAAAATACACATAGACACACTAATAATAAAATACACAAAGTAAACACACAATCCACATACTCCAAACTTCGTACATTGCAAAAATACAAATTACTCAAAATACATACATTGCATAAATTAGACACACTATACACATCCCGGGTCAAAATACAAACATTAATAATAAAATACACACATTAAACACGAAAAACACACGTCACAAAAATACATACATTGCATAAATACATAGACTATACCAAATATAAATAAACACTATACACATCCCCGATCCAAACACACATTATAAATAAATTACATTCATTAAACACAAAATAAACATAGACACACTTCACACACATAAACACACACTAAACACATCTCCAGTAAAAAATACACACACTAATATTAAAATACATAGATTAAATACAAAATACACAATACATTTAATAAAAATACATACATTGCATAATATACATAAACTATACCAAATATAAATAATCACTATACACATCCTTGATCCAAATACACACATTATAAATATATTACATACATTAAACACAAAATACACATAGACACACTAATAATAAAATACACAAATTAAACACACAATCCACATACTCCAAACTTCGTACATTGCAAAAATACAAATTACTCAAAATACATACATTGCATAAAATAGACACACTATACACATCCCTGGTCAAAATACAAACATTAATAATACACATAGACACACTAATAATAAAATACACAAAGTAAACACACAATCCACATACTCCAAACTTCGTACATTGCAAAAATACAAATTACTCAAAATACATACATTGCATAAATTAGACACACTATACACATCCCTGGTCAAAATACAAACATTAATAATAAAATACACACATCACAAAAATACATACATTGCATAAATACATAGACTATACCAAATATAAATAAACACTATACACATTCCCGATCCAGACACACATTATAAATAAATTACATACATTAAACACAAAATAAACATAGACACACTTCACACACATAAACACACACTAAACACATCTCAAGTAAAAAATACACACACTAATATTAAAATACATAGATTAAACACAAAATACACAATACATTTAATAAAAATACATACATTGCATAATATACATAAACTATACCAAATATAAATAATCACTATACACATCATTGATCCAAATACACACATTATAAATATATTACATACATTAAACACAAAAGACACATAGACACACTAATAATAAAATACACAAAGTAAACACACAATCCACATACTCCAAACTTCGTACATTGCAAAAATACAAATTACTCAAAATACATACATTGCATAAAATAGACACACTACACACATCCCTGGTCAAAATACAAACATTAATAATAAAATACACACATTGCATAAATACATACATTGCATAAATACATAGACTATACCAAATATAAATAAACACAATACACATTCCCGATCCAAACACACATTATAAATAAATTACATACATTAAACACAAAATACACATAGACACACTTCACACACATAAACACACACTAAACACATCTCCAGTCAAAAATACACACACTAATATTAAAATACATAGATTAAACACAAAATACACAATTCTCACACAGACACACTCCATAGCATACATTGAACACAATACATTTACTAAAAATAAATACATTGCATAATATACACAAACTATACCAAATATAAATAAACACTATACACATCCCCGATCCAAATACACACATTATAAATATATTACATACACTAAACACAAAATACACATAGACACACTAATAATAAAATACACAAAGTAAACACATAATCCACATAATCCAAACTTCGTACATTGCAAAAATACAAATTACTCAAAATACATACATTGCATAAAATAGACACACTATACACATCCCGGGTCAAAATACAAACATTAATAATAAAATACACACATTAAACACGAAAAACACACATCACAAAAATATATACATTGCATAAATACATAGACTATACCAAATATAAATAAACACTATACACATCCCCGATCCAAACACCCATTATAAATAAATTACATTCATTAAACACAAAATAAACATAGACACACTTCACACACATAAACACACACTAAACACATCTCCAGTAAAAAATACACACACTAATATTAAAATACATAGATTAAACACAAAATACACAATACATTTAATAAAAATACATACATTGCATAATATACATAAACTATACCAAATATAAATAATCACTATACACATCCTTGATCCAAATACACACATTATAAATATATTACATACATTAAACACAAAATACACATAGACACACTAATAATAAAATACACAAAGTAAACACACAATCCACATACTCCAAACTTCGTACATTGCAAAAATACAAATTACTCAAAATACATACATTGCATAAAATAGACACACTATACACATCCCTGGTCAAAATACAAACATTAATAATAAAATACACACATTACATACATTGCATAAATACATAGACTATACCAAATATAAATAAACACTATACACATTCCCGATCCAAACACACATTATAAATAAATTACATGCATTAAACACAAAATACACACAGACACACTTCACACACATAAACACACACTAAACACATCTCCAGTCAAAAATACACACACTAATATTAAAATACATAGATTAAACACAAAATACACAATTCACACACAGACACACTCCATAGCATACATTGAACACAATACATTTAATAAAAATAAATACATTGCATAATATACACAAACTATACCAAATATAAATAAACACTATACACATCCCCGATCCAAATACACACATTATAAATATATTACATACACTAAACACAAAATACACATAGACACACTAATAATAAAATACACAAAGTAAACACACAATCCACATACTCCAAACTTCGTACATTGCAAAAATACAAATTACTCAAAATACATACATTGCATAAATTAGACACACTATACACATCCCGGGTCAAAATACAAACATTAATAATAAAATACACACATTAAACACGAAAAACACACGTCACAAAAATACATACATTGCATAAATACATAGACTATACCAAATATAAATAAACACTATACACATCCCCGATCCAAACACACATTATAAATAAATTACATTCATTAAACACAAAATAAACATAGACACACTTCACACACATAAACACACACTAAACACATCTCCAGTAAAAAATACACACACTAATATTAAAATACATAGATTAAATACAAAATACACAATACATTTAATAAAAATACATACATTGCATAATATACATAAACTATACCAAATATAAATAATCACTATACACATCCTTGATCCAAATACACACATTATAAATATATTACATACATTAAACACAAAATACACATAGACACACTAATAATAAAATACACAAATTAAACACACAATCCACATACTCCAAACTTCGTACATTGCAAAAATACAAATTACTCAAAATACATACATTGCATAAAATAGACACACTATACACATCCCTGGTCAAAATACAAACATTAATAATAAAATACACACATCACAAAAATACATACATTGCATAAATACATAGACTATACCAAATATAAATAAACACTATACACATTCCTGATCCAAACACACATTATAAATAAATTACATACATTAAACACAAAATACACCATGACACACTTCACACACATAAACACACACTATACACATCTCCAGTCAAAAATACACACACTAATATTAAAATACACAGATTAAACACAAAATACACAATTCACACACAGACACACTCCATAGCATACATTGAACACAATACATTTAATAAAAATAAATACATTGCATAATATACACAAACTATACCAAATATAAATAAACACTATACACATCCCCGATACAAATACACACATTATAAATATATTACATACACTAAACACAAAATACACATAGACACACTAATAATAAAATACACAAAGTAAACACACAATCCACATACTCCAAACTTCGTACATTGCAAAAATACAAATTACTCAAAATACATACATTGCATAAATTAGACACACTATACACATCCCAGGTCAAAATACAAACATTAATAATAAAATACACACATCACAAAAATACATACATTGCATAAATACGTAGACTATACCAAATATAAATAAACACTATACACATTCCCGATCCAAACACACATTATAAATAAATTACATACATTAAACACAAAATAAACATAGACACACTTCACACGCATAAACACACACTAAACACATCTCCAGTAAAAAATACATACACTAATATTAAAATACATAGATTAAACACAAAATACACAATACATTTAATAAAAATACATACATTGCATAATATACATAAACTATACCAAATATAAATAATCACTATACACATCCTTGATCCAAATACACACATTATAAATATATTACATACATTAAACACAAAATACACATAGACACACTAATAATAAAATACACAAAGTAAACACACAATCCACATACTCCAAACTTCGTACATTGCAAAAATTCAAATTACTCAAAATACATACATTGCATAAAATAGACACACTATACACATCCCTGGTCAAAATACAAACATTAATAATAAAATACACACATCACAAAAATACATACATTGCATAAATACATAGACTATACCAAATATAAATAAACACAATACACATTCCCGATCCAAACACACATTATAAATAAATTACATACATTAAACACAAAATACACATAGACACACTTCACACACATAAACACACACTAAACACATCTCCAGTCAAAAATACACACACTAATATTAAAATACATAGATTAAACACAAAATACACAATTCTCACACAGACACACTCCATAGCATACATTGAACACAATACATTTAATAAAAATAAATACATTGCATAATATACACAAACTATACCAAATATAAATAAGCACTATACACATCCCCGATCCAAATACACACATTATAAATATATTACATACACTAAACACAAACTACACATAGACACACTAATAATAAAATACACAAAGTAAACACACAATCCACATACTCCAAACTTCGTACATTGAAAAAATACAAATTACTCAAAATACATACATTGCATAAATTAGACACACTATACACATCCCTGGTCAAAATACAAACATTAATAATAAAATACACACATCACAAAAATACATACATTGCATAAATACATAGACTATACCAAATATAAATAAACACTATACACATTCCCGATCCAAACACACATTATAAATAAATTACATACATTAAACACAAAATACACACAGACACACTTCACACACATAAACACACACTAAACACATCTCCAGTCAAAAATACAAACACTGACATTAAAATACATAGATTAAACACTAAAAAGGAAAGTGTGTCATCTTAGTTGAGACGGACGGAGTTTGTCATTAAAATATACTCCCTCCTCGGGTTATTAACCAAAATTTACTCTATCCGTTCTCATCTTAGTTGGAGCATTTTTTCGGCACGAAAATTAAAATATACATTATTAGAGATTAAATGAAGAGAATAAAATATGAAAAAAATAAAATAAAAAAGAAAGAAAAAATCAATAGGAGAGAGGATAAAAAATTTTCAAAAAAGGTTACAACCCGACTACTTTGAGACTACCTAAAAACAAATATGATAAAACTACCATGGGACATAAAAAGTAAGTGAGTTGAAAAAATTGGTAACTCACGTTCATGTATTACTTAAAACTAGTATTATTAATTGTGCTATGCATACTTTACAAATAAAAAATAATAAAAAATGTACTACTCGCGTCCCACTTTAAGTGGAGCATTTCCATTTCGGCAGAGAATTTTATACTTTTTTAATTTATGAATTGAATGGAGAATAATAAAAGTAAGACAAAATAAAGTGGAGACAACGATGTTTATATTTCATAATATATGTTAATTAGAATAAGATATAAAAAATGTGCGCTTACACAAGGACAGAGGGAGCATATACTATCACTTTATTAGATATACATAAATAATCATGTTTAAAAATTTGTAAAAAATAATACAAATGCTAATTATAATATTTTTCAAATTTCAAATAAAACAAAATATTCATACTTTAACATGTATTTTTAATATGAAAAATATTAATATTTATATTAAATAGTTAATCAAAACAATTTAATAAACAAATAGTAGTAGTTCATAAATTTTAATCACCAAAAACATACTCCGCATATTTAGAAATAGAAACATAACTTAAAATGGTAATAACAAATCTAGTTCATAAGTTTTGAAAAATTTATTTATAAATGATATACATTGCAAAAATACAAATTACTCAAAATACATACATTGCATAAATTAGACACACTATACACATCCCGGGTCAAAATACAAACATTAATAATAAAATACACACAATAAACACGAAAAACACACGTCACAAAAATACATACATTGCATAAATACATAGACTATACCAAATATAAATAAACACTATACACATCCCCGATCCAAACACACATTATAAATAAATTACATTCATTAAACACAAAATAAACATAGACACACTTCACACACATAAACACACACTGAAGAGAGGTTTTCTGTTTTATATATATCGAGTGTGCACAGAAATAGATCACTGCAAGCGCTTGGTCAAGACACCACGCTCCTTAAATCCACTAGAGCACAAGGTCTAGGAACTTAAGAGAACATAAAGTGCTTGGTCGTTGGACACACATCGACTCCCCTTCAAAAAATATAAATCCCTCAACCCGAATACTATGAATTAGTATAGGGAAGTGGGGTCGATCCCACAGAGATGGACTCGCAAAGTAGTGCTCAGAGACTTTGGACAGACAAATGGCTGCTGCCACGCAACAAAAGGGTTGAGAATTTTAAACTAACTCTAGACCTAGGCAGAAAATGTAAATGCTAGACCTAGGACATGTTAAACTTGTAAATTCAGACTTCGACAACAAGAAACATAACCACTTCCTAGACAGTGCAAACAACTACCTAATCTAGCTAAACAGAATATGACTGAAGGTGGGGACCATAATTCCAAAAATGGCAAGTACGGAAAGAACTGCAGATTAACAAACTGAGCAAAAAGCGAGATTCGAACAGAATATAGAGATTTGGTCGTCGTTATCTTGCTGCAACTCGGAAACACATCAGATCTGCGTACACTAGACGGAATGAAAGAAAATCACGTAAACTAAGCATGAAAATCAGATCGAAACTACTCAGATTCACGTCAGAATGCTTGATCCACTCCGGATCCAAGACATCCGAACCCAACAACCAACAAATCCGGCAAATCCAACCAAAATTCCTCCACAATCCAACTCCAATCTCCCAGATCTGACCATTAACCTGCAATAACTCAGTAAACAGCTGCGAAACGCATCCAACTCAGACAAATTAAAACTCCAAAATCTCAATAAGCGAAACGATCGAACCAGAAATCAACACAATCGCCATAACGGAAAATTAAACTTGCATTTAAACCAGAAACTATTCGGTGAAAACAGCGAACCGAGCTTCGAACAACGAAGCTCGGCAGAGTAAGCAAAATGCGGAAAGCGGAAAATAAATTGTTTCTTCGCTCCTAACAAGAGCGGTGTTACACCATATCAGAAGCTAAGATGAAACCCGGACGTGCGAACTGAGATCTCCTCAAAACTAGTATCAAGTGTGTGTGTGGGAAAGTGAACTAAGCAACAGGCTGTGGTGAGGTCTCCCCCGGGAAGATCCCTCCAGCTTGCATGCTTCTGCCTTTTATAGATGCGGAAATAGCCCTTGAGTCTTCGTAGAAATCTCTATTCTACCCTTCAACTCTGGAGCTTCCTCCGTCGAGCAATTCTCTTCATAATCGTTCACTAAATCGCCAGTTCCTCGACCTTGTGATTTTTTGGTCTTCTTTCCTGGACCTGGCGAATTCCTTCACACACCTGGCTTAAAACGTGCGTTAGTCCTAGTAAAATCACGAATTAAATCCCTAGACCCATGCATGAAATTAGCCTTATCAAACTGCTCACACTTAAACCATGCTTGTCCTCAAGTATGAAAGACAAGAAAAAGAAATAAGGCGAATTTCAATGCACGGCCCTCCTCCAAGTACTTTTCTACAAACAAAACAGACTCCTAGACCTAGACAACTACAACACGAAACACATAAAAATCACAAAAGAAAAGAAAACACATAAGCGCATAAACTGGTATTTTCCTAGCAGCCATCCCCACAAGTTTAAGGTCAATCCAAGCGTTTACAGCCTCAGATTCCTCCCCTTCCCTTCTTCTATCTAGTCGAGTTGTCAGTTCGTCAAGATAGCCTTCTGACTTCCCAATTGTTAGATTCACTCGATCACTCATTCCTCACCAGGGATGTTAGGATCGGATCGCTCTTAAGTTAAAGTTACTCCACTGATGCATCGGGTTATGAGAGTTTCTCCTTCCTACCGTCTCCTTTTTATTCCTGGGTCTGGTTACTACTGCTTCCTACCCTTAAATTTTTTTTTTTTTTTTTTTTTTTTTTTTTTCCTGGACTTCGTCCAACTTATACCTCCGGTTTTATTATTTTAACTCCTCTCCTGGACTTCGTCCAGCTTATACCTCCGGTTCCTGGACTTCGTCCAGCTTATACCTCCTTTTCCTGGACTTCGTCCAGCTTATACCTCCGGTTCCTGGACTTCGTCCAGCTTATACCTCCTTTTCCTGGACTTCGTCCAGCTTATACCTCCAGAAACCCTTTTTTTTCCGTCAGACTCTTCTCCCTAAGCATCAAGTGGTAGCCCATTCTTTTTACAAGTTAGCTCAAAGTGTATAGGCTTATAACTCGCTCTTATAGTAGGGCTGCACAACTGGGTTATCTAAGGCATCCTCTATCGTTCTCACTTCATCCAACTGACTTTGATTTATTAAGAGAAAAGGATTCACAATTTAGCATGTATTTTCTCTTCAATTACTCTCCCTAAGGGGCTTTTTGCTATTTATTTTACCAGTTATGCAAACACGAAACCTAAAAAAAAAACTTCTACAAACTCCTAGACCTAACAGAATATGTACAAGACACTAACTGCACTAACTGCGTCCCCCCTCCCACTTCATTTATGCTTGTCCCCAAGCAATCCGTATGAAGTGGAAAGCAGGCCAGTTAGTGGCGACATGAAACGAACTCAACAAAACACAAACTTCTCACACTTAGACCAAGCATTGGGCTAAGTGGGAGAAGGAACAATATACAACACAAAACATGCTATGACATATAACCCCTTCTCACACTTAGACCAATGCCTGGTCTAAGTGGAAGGGTTCAACACATATATACAGAACCTAGCATGCTGACAGGTAAAACAGAAATAAAACGAAAGAACTGTTAAATAAAAGAAAGAAAAAGTTACTTGGGTTTGAGGGGAAATTCAATTCGGTGTCTGGCCCCCGTGGGAGCTAAACTTTGGTGGCACCGTCGGCTGGGTCACCTTTGCTTTCTTCCTGGCCGGCATCTCCGGCTTCACTGGTCTGTCATCAGTAGGTCGGGGTATGGCTGTCATCAGGACCACGGGTCTAGCAGAAGAGGGGGTGATGTGAGGCCTCGGGCCTTGTGATGGCTTCTGCGCAGATACACTTCCTGGACTCAGCGTTGTAATGTTGCCGCTAGACCCAGGAATAGTTTCTGATGCATCCGGGAACTTTTTGTGCAGCCATTTCAGCATGGTCGTCATCAAAGCAACACCCTCCGCCATCCTGTTGGTTTGCTCTGTTGACGAAGCCACCCAATCGGTGATTCGTCCCCTTAGGACTGCGGCCTCTTCCCTGCTTTTTCCGAATTCCCTTCGGATCTCAGTCATTTCCTTGCGTACCCCGTCGATTCCTTTCCTTACCTCCTCAACTTCTTTCTGAACTCCCTGAACCATCAGCCTGACTTCGTCCTCAGTGGCTTGATCCTTTACCTCCACACCATCGGGTTCCTGCTTGACTTGTGCCTCTGACTTACCGACCTCATAAAAACACACCTCCTTCCCTCGGGCGATCAGCAACCCCTTGTTGAAAAAAAAGTCGAAATTGAAGACTTCCGGGGCTGAGCACATCTTTACTACACGGCAGGCCTTGCTGATTTTAATTACAATGTTGCGCTGCAAATAGGCCCCGAGAAGATGGCACGTGTACAGATGCCGGGACGGGTTGGAGGTGACTTGATGGCAGGCTTGGGCTAACCAATAACCCAAATGAACTCGTACTCCTGTGGCCATGCACCACGTAAAGTATAGGTCGGCGGTCGTCAGGGCGTTGTTGGCAGTGCCCATCAAGTTGTAGCTAACAAAAGTTTGGGCGAATCGCAAGACCCGATTTTCTATATGGTGTGCCTTCGAAAAACTTGTTTTAAATTGACCCACTCTTGAGTGAGTCAAGAACTCCCACGCACCTTGTGCCTGAAAACCTGGCGTCAACTTCGGCGGACCAACCATTCTGTCGTTCCACAGGCCCTCATCATCTTCGGTTCTCGTTAGCAAGCCCATCCGCAGCGTCCACTCCCGGATACTCATCCTATGTTCTTCATTAAAAAGCCTGAAAGCGATGGAATCCGCATCCAAATCGGCGGTCGATTTGAACCGGAAGGTGGAAAAGAATTCACGGGCCGCGTCGACTGGGACTTCGAAAGTGCTGTGCTTTAGTAACCAATCAAAACCGATTGCATCTATATACCCCCTGAACTCATCGTTAGAGCTAATATGTTTGAGTTCCGCCGGGTGGTACATTTTTCCGGACTTCGCCACCTTTCCCTCAGCACTCTTTTCCTTGTATATGGCCACACGTTTTGGATCGTCAAATCTTCTCATATTGTCTAACAGCTCGTTTGTAATCCAAATCTCCGTCGGCTCAAAGTTCAGTACATCCTCGTCTTGCTCCTCCTCGGAATCACTGGACCTGGCAGTATTCTCGGGCTCTGTGGCGTATGGTACCTTGGCGGGTGGAGGAAGTGGAGATTCAGTAGATTTCCCCCTCTCCTTCTTGGTCGAGGAGGAAGCAATTTGTTTCCCTTTCCTCTTCTTAGCCCTCGCGCGGCGCCCCTCTTCGTCACTCTCCCTTCCACTCGGCCTGGGGGAGTCTTCCTGCGCAGACACGGCTGTCGCTAGGTCCAGCGTATCCTTTTCCTTTTGTTGGGCAGAAACGGCAATGTCATCAAGAATACTCCGACGTGTCCGTCTCCTTGTTTCCCTTAGATTAAGCTGCGAATCGGCCTCCTCAGAGACCTCAGTTAAATCCACTATCATGTGGAGTCCTGCATCGACAGTTTCTTGAGCACCCTCAGAATCGAGTGCTCCACTTTCCTCTGCTAACAATGGGGTTGCCCCCGTGATATAAACAGGGGTTTCTAACCCCGTAAGATTTCCTTCAGGTTGGGCTTCAGTGCCCACAGATTTTTCGGGAGTCCTTCCCGCATCAACAACTTCCTCAGTAAATTGGGCTTCATCGCCCCCAACTACGTCTAGGGTTTCCTTTTCTACATCCTTCTCAGAATTTAGGGCTTCTCCGCCCACTTGAACATCATCATCATCAACAACGGCATCCCTCTCAACAGACGCCTCCAGAACAGGGGTTTCCCCCTCAACCCTACTAACAGTAATAGCGGTGTCTTCAACTACCGCAACAAGAGCATCTACCCCCCCAACAACACTCTCCACCAAATTCACAGCAGAAATATCAAGGTTTACTCCCTCTGAAACACCATCACCTCCAAACTTTAAAACAGGGGATTCCTTCTGAGAATCAGAACCTAACCTGGGTTCACTTACGGCCAATAACGTCAGTCCCGCGGCCAGATCTGTCTCTACTTCGCGAATCTCCGCAATGGGTGATCCTGGAACGTCGGGCACTGCATCGTCCTCCGGCCTGGTGGCGGTTTCTGGGACTGTGTCCTGGGCAGAGGTGGTTTCTTCTGGAATAATGGTAGCAGCCTCCGGTGCGGTTTCTTGTACAGCAGTGGGTGGTGTCTCGACAACCTCCGGTTGTGTCACGGTGGTTGTTGGAACGGCTGGCATGGATTGTCCCATTGCAAACATTGCGAACGCTTGCATCGCTTTATCGGCCCCTCCGAACTTCTGAAATAGTTCATTCATGAACTCCGCCGCACTCTTCTCGGCGGATCCAGAAGCGCTGCTGGTTCCTTGTTGGTTATCCATGGTATTCTGCAGAAAATTTTGAAAAGAACTTGGGCGAAATTTTCAGATTAGGGTTAGAGAGAGATTGAAATTTGGGGTTTTTGATTTGGGAGAGAGAATATTTGGAGAGAGAATGAGTAATGAAAAAAAAAAATAAAAAGGCCAAAACCGATCATAGTATAGGCATTGGAGAGGACAGTTCCCTTTTGCAGGCGGGTGCAGGTGGTGATGCTAGCGACCGTACGCCTCCCCATAAAGTGCTCTTTGAAATCCGGACCGGTGCCAATTCCCTCCAAAACTCTTTTACCCCACAATTCCTTGCTCAAGTAAATTCCTTCTGCCAAAACGCACTAAAAGAAAACATCAAACTAAAAAAAAACAAATATGAAACGCCAAACTCCCCGGGTCTAGGATATGACAGCATCAAAAACATTCCCGATGGGTCTGGTGTTTCGAAAATATTTTTGGAAGAATAAAATTTTTTTTATTTGTTTGGATTTTTCTTGATTTAAAGAAAGCAATTAAATATTTACAAAATTGTTGTCAAGTGTTCTCAAAATTTCCTGGATCAGGGTATGGTTAAACTTTATATTACTAGACCCAGGAGATATTTTAAAAACACTTCCTTCCTAGACTGGTTAGGTGATATCAAAGAGTGCGCGTAGTGGCACTTCGTCCACTACACACAACTCTGAGCTATCCCTAAAGACCTTTATCCTATGTCCATTGACAAGAAAAGGTATGGAATTTGGTGCACTTCCCTGGATTTCAACTGCTCCGTTTGCTCGAAGTCCCATGATGATGTAAGGCCCAATCCATTTAGACTTTAACTTTCCAGGCATCAACTTGAGCTTGGATTGAAACAAAAGGACTTTCTGTCCTACCCTGAGTTCCTTGACCCGGAGATTTTTATCATGCCAAAGCTTAGTTTTTTCCTTATACCACATGGCAGATTCATAAGACTCAAGCCGTAACTCTTCCAGTTCCTGGAGCTGCATCTTCCTCTCTTCCTCACAAGCCTGCGGATTCATGTTGATCTCTTTGACCGCCCAGTATGCTCTGTGTTCGATTCCCACGGGTAAGTGGCACATTTTTCCGAATACCAACCTATATGGTGACATACCAATAGGTGTCTTATAAGCTGTCCTATAAGCCCATAATGCATCATCCAGTCTCTTACTCCAATCCTTCCTAGACGGGTTCACCGTTTTTTCGAGAATGGCCTTTATCTCCCTATTTGATATTTCTGCCTGGCCATTGGACTGAGGATGATAAGGTGTAGACAACCTATGGTGGACTCCGTATTTCTTCATGAGAGCCTCTATTGTACGGTTCTTAAAATGGGTTCCTTGGTCTGAGATGACAGCCCTAGGGATCCCGTACCTGTTGAAAATGTTAGACCGCAGAAATTTGGCTACTTCCACAGCTTCGCAGGAGGTCGTAGCTTTTGCCTCTATCCATTTCGAAACGTAGTCCACCGCCACAAGTATGTATGTATTCCCATATGAAGATGGAAATGGACCCATAAAGTCCATACCCCAAACATCGAAAATCTCACAAACAATCACCGGAACTTGTGGCATTTCGTCCCTTCTAGAAATTCCTCCAATCTGCTGACACCTTTCGCAATTCTGGCAGAATTCGAATGCATCCTTATGTAATGTAGGCCAGTAGAAACCACTGTCTAGAACCTTCCTTGCAGTCTTCCTAGGTCCAAAGTGACCCCCACAAGCCAAAGCATGGCAATGATTCAGCACATCCCTTTGCTCCCACTCCGGAATGCATCTCCTAATTACCTGGTCAGCTCCCATTTTCCACAAATACGGATCGTCCCAAAAGTAGTATTTGGCCTCACTTTTTAATTTCATCTTCTGTGCCCGGGAAATTTCGTCGGAACTGGGCACTTCTCTAGTGACCAAGTAATTTGCTAGATCAGCGAACCATGGCTCTGCATTCGCCTGGCATTTCCTTTTTTCAGCATCTCCTGGACCTGTTGCTGCCATTACTTCTTCCCAATTGATAGGTCTAGGAGAATCGTTAAAATAATAAAGATGTTCTTCCGGGAACGCATCAGGTATTGCTTCATCCGTCTCACCTTGGTAAATGCGACTCAGGTGATCAGCCACCTTGTTCTCCGTCCCCTTCTTGTCTCTGACTTCCCAGTTAAACTCCTGTAACAGTAACACCCATCGGATCAACCTTGGCTTAGACTCCTTCTTTGCCAGTAAGTACTTTATCGCAGCGTGATCTGTGAAGACTATCACCCTCGACCCGAGCAGATATGGTCGAAATTTTTCAAAAGAGTACACGACTGCCAACATTTCCTTCTCCGTGGTGTCGTAATTTTTCTGGGCTTGATTTAGCGTTTTTGACGCATAGAAAATCACGTAACTTTTTCCATCAACTCTTTGACCTAGCACCGCCCCTACTGCATAGTCACTCGCATCGCACATGATTTCAAACGGCAAACCCCAATCAGGTGCTCTGATGATGGGGGCAGATACTAATCTGTCCTTCAGCAGCTGAAAAGCCTTAATGCACTCCTCATTAAAAACAAACTCAACATCGTTATGCAACAGATGAGTGAGTGGCTGAGCAATTTTGGCAAAATCTTTTATAAATCTCCTGTAGAATCCTGCGTGACCTAGGAATCCCCTCACTTCCTTTTGATTTGTCGGGTGGGGCAGTTTTGATATCACGTCCACTTTTGCTTGGTCCACCTGTATGCCCCTTTCCGATACTACATGCCCCAGGACAATTCCTTCAGGGACCATGAAGTGGCATTTCTCGAAATTCAAAACCAAGTGCTTCTCTCGACATCTTCTCAGCACTACATCCAAGCTCGCCAGACATGAATCAAATGAGTCCCCGTATACAGTGAAGTCGTCCATAAAGATCTCGATGCAATCTTCCAGCAGGTCTGAGAAAATACTCATCATACATCGTTGAAAGGTGTCTGGTGCATTGCAAAGGCCAAACGGCATTCTCCGATATGCATACGTTCCGAACGGACACGTGAAAGTTGTCTTCTCCTGGTCCTCGGGGTCCACGTAAATTTGGAAATACCCACTATATCCGTCCAAGAAACAGAAATATTGCTTGCCTGCTAATCTCTCCAGCATCTGGTCAATGAACGGAAGGGGAAAATAGTCTTTCTTGGTTGCCTCATTCAATTTTCTGTAGTCAATGCACATCCTCCAACCGGTGACTAGCCTGGTCGGTACCAACTCATTCTTGTCGTTCTTGACAACCTGGATTCCCGACTTTTTGGGTACCATGTGTACCGGGCTAACCCATTCACTGTCTGGTATGGAATAAATGATTCCTAGGGATAACAACTTCAATACCTCCTTCAATACCTCCTCCCTCATATTGGGATTCAATTTGCGTTGAGGGTCTCTGCAGGGTTTCGCTCCTTCATTTAATCGAATGTGATGCATGCACAGATCAGGGCTAATCCCTACCAAGTCAGAAAGTGTCCAACCAATAGCGTTCTTGTTCCTTCGGATGACTTTCAGCAGCTCCTCTTCCTGTTCCTTGATCAAGTTGCTGTTGATAATCACCGGAAAAGTCTCATTCGCCTCAAGGTAAGCATACTTTAAGCCTGGCGGAAGTGTTTTCAACTCCTTCTTGGGAACATCTTTTTCCTGGGGCAGGGGGTTCTTTTCTGCAGCTCCAGTCGTCATCCCCTTAGTCGATCCAGGAAGATCTTCCTTGCTTGCCCCATAAAGTGTCTCCCTCGATCTGGCTAGCTCGGGCTTGGTGCAAAATTCCAGAATTGCTTCTGCTAGCTCTTCATCTGACAACTTGCTCGTATTCATTGCTTGGCACCAACTGGCCACCTCCTTATCAACAGCATGACTCATCTCTGAGTTCTCAATCTGTCCCTGCATTAATTCAGTCTCGAGGTATTCCTGGACCAAGGGGTTAATGATATCTACAGAATGCATATTTTCAACATCAAGTGGCTTCTTCATTGCCTCATCTATGCTGAATGTATATTTATCCCCATTGTAATCGAGACAGATAGTACCATCAAAGACATCAATGATAGTCTTAGCAGTTCGTAGGAAAGGTCTCCCCAATAATACTCCGCCAGACTCTACAGACTCATTATCGCTCATCTTAATCACATGGAAGTCAGCCGGGTACAGGAAGTCGTGTACCTTGACTATTACGTTCTCGAGCACTCCTTCAGGGCAGATGCATGACCTGTCCGCCAATTGGATCACAACCTTCGTATCCACCATACCTACTCCCACTAACCTCTTGTATATGGACAGGGGTAACACATTTATGGATGCTCCCAAGTCACACATAGCATGCTCAATTTTTACATCGCCGATGGAAATAGGCAAGGTGAACATACCTGGGTCATTGCATTTCGAAGGCATCCTCCGCTTCTGAATTACCGCGGACACATTCTCGCCTATCAAGATTTTTCCACTAGGTCTAGCCTTCCCAGCTATAAACTCTTTGATGAACTTGCTGAAAACTGGCATTTTCAAAGCCTGTAAGAAGGGTAGATTTATCTCCAGTTTCCCGAAAATATCCATAAGATCCACTGGCTCATCCTTCTTTTTCTTTGCCTCTCCTCGGTTTGGGAAAGGTTTTGGTCGTTTCCCGGTTCCGGAACATTCACCTGCTGAAGATTCATCGACTCTTTTTTTCTCTACCAATTCCGGTTCTGGATCTAGGAAAAATGGTTCGATTGTCCTGGGCAGCCGTTTCTCTAAATCTCCTGCCTGAAGTTCATCTCTAACTGCAGGGTTGCTTTCAACCGAGTTTCTTGATTCAGTGGTTTTTTCCTCTGTTTCCTTATCCTTAATGGGGGTCGTGACCTCTCTGTACCTCATGACCGGCCCTTCGTACTCCTTCCCAGATCTCGGCGTGATCTGGCTAATATTGGCTTTGTCAGGTGGTCTGACCGATGCAGGAATCTTGCCCTCGTTTCCCCGCATATCACTCAAGGAAGTAGCTATTTGAGACAACTGTTTGGCCAACATATCCATTGCCGCCTTCTGTTCTTGCTGCGCATCCTGAAGCTTGTGGACCACATCATTGTTCGACTGTAAATTGTTCTGAATGTGCTGCTGGAACTAACGAGGTCGTGAACCATCTCATCAAGGTTCCTTGGTCTAGAGCTTGGCTGACTAGGGCCTGGCCCTATATTTTGGTTGTTCCACTTCCTTGGCCTGGGCGAATGTGCCCTTGACCTCCTGGATTGTTGTTGAAATTACTTCCTTGACCTGGGTAAGGTGCTTGGAAATTCCTTTGATGTGGTGGTACATAAGAATTCCCTTGATAATTTTGATTCTTGTTTCCCCAGGTCGAGTGATCTCCTTGATTACGGTTGTTCCAATTTCCTTGCCCCTCATGATTTCTCCAGTTACCCTGCCTCTCGGGCTGCGGTGCGGACTGTATACTCAGTTGGGGTGCTGGCTGGCTTTGCTCGTTTTCAGACCATCTAAAGTTCGGGTGATTCCTCCAGGGTGCATCTCTTTGTCTTCCTTGGTTCCAACTTCCATCAGGATTCCAACTTCCCATCGCGTTCGCCTGGGCCTGGTAATCACCTTCCTGAGGTCCGTAATATTGCTGGGGTTGATTATCTACTGGACCTAACAACTTAGCCGTTTCCCTGGGTGCGGCTGTATTAGTTTTTTCGATAGCATTCAGCAAGGCTTTCTCCAGCCTATCAATCCTTGCTTCAACTTTGTCATCCTCCTGCTCCCTTAATGCATTCACAGAGCCTTTTCTCACAGCATTCCTCGTACTGTCATACGCCTTCTTGGCGTCGATTAATCTTCCCAAAATCTCTCTTGCCTCACTTCCTCTCTTTCTTGTAAAATTCCCCCCGCTCGAGGAGTTCATCAAATCCTTAGACTCGGGAGTTGCCCCTTCATAAAACAGAGAGTAGGTCTCTGCCTCTATCATCCGATGATTCGGGCATGCGTCCAGCAATCCCTTGAACCTTGACCAGTATTGGCTCAATGACTCATCGTAATCCTGCTTGCATTCCACTATCTCCTTCTTCAGAGCGTTCGTCTTGTTGGATGGGAAGAAGTAATCTAGGAACTCCAATTTAAAGTCCCTCCAGGTGCGGATAGAATCCGGGGGTAATCTCAACAACCATGTATTTGCCTCCCCCTTAGAGTGAAAGGAATCGCGCGCAAGCGATAGTCCTCCTCTGTCGCATCATTAGGCCTCCTTTGAATGCCACATAACTTGCTAAACTCATTCAAAAACTCGTACGGGCATTCACTCCTTCGCCCAGAAAACGTTGGCAAGACACCTAACACATTCGTTTTGATCTCAATAGATCTCTGACGTAGGTTCATCACTATTGCGTGTGCTGGTTCTCCATCGAGATGAGCCGTTAGTGACCCTATTTCTGGATCTGGGTCTGCTACGTGTGCCATCTCAACTTCCTCTTCCTCCCCTGTTTCTGAGTCTGTTTCCGATTCTGGTGGGACTCCGGATCTGTTCGTCCTGAAGATTCCCAAGATTCGTCACTCAAAAACTCAGTCGGGAACGGATCTCCCGTCCTGAACCCTGATCTGGTAGTCACAGTGGAGGCTGTATCCTTGATCTTCCACACGAACTGACCGTATTTTCCAACCAGACGAGTTACTCCGGTGGAAGCTCCTGCTCATGTACTACAAAGAAAACAGAAAGAAAAGTAAATTAAAATTATTCACACCAAAAACTCTAGGCACTAACACAAAGTACGCCATCCATCCCCGGCAACGGCGCCATTTGAAGAGAGGTTTTCTGTTTTATATATATCGAGTGTGCACAGAAATAGATCACTGCAAGCGCTTGGTCAAGACACCACGCTCCTTAAATCCACTAGAGCACAAGGTCTAGGAACTTAAGAGAACATAAAGTGCTTGGTCGTTGGACACACATCGACTCCCCTTCAAAAAATATAAATCCCTCAACCCGAATACTATGAATTAGTATAGGGAAGTGGGGTCGATCCCACAGAGATGGACTCGCAAAGTAGTGCTCAGAGACTTTGGACAGACAAATGGCTGCTGCCACGCAACAAAAGGGTTGAGAATTTTAAACTAACTCTAGACCTAGGCAGAAAATGTAAATGCTAGACCTAGGACATGTTAAACTTGTAAATTCAGACTTCGACAACAAGAACATAACCACTTCCTAGACAGTGCAAACAACTACCTAATCTAGCTAAACAGAATATGACTGAAGGTGGGGACCATAATTCCAAAAATGGCAAGTACGAAAAGAACTGCAGATTAACAAACTGAGCAAAAAGCGAGATTCGAACAGAATATAGAGATTTGGTCGTCGTTATCTTGCTGCAACTCGGAAACACATCAGATCTGCGTACACTAGACGGAATGAAAGAAAATCACGTAAACTAAGCATGAAAATCAGATCGAAACTACTCAGATTCACGTCAGAATGCTTGATCCACTCCGGATCCAAGACATCCGAACCCAACAACCAACAAATCCGGCAAATCCAACCAAATTCCTCCACAATCCAACTCCAATCTCCCCAGATCTGACCATTAACCTGCAATAACTCAGTAAATAGCTGCGAAACGCATCCAACTCAGACAAATTAAAACTCCAAAATCTCATAAGCGAAACGATCGAACCAGAAATCAACACAATCGCCATAACGGAAAATTAAACTTGCATTTAAACCAGAAACTATTCGGTGAAAACAGCGAACCGAGCTTCGAACAACGAAGCTCGGCAGAGTAAGCAAAATGCGGAAAGCGGAAAATAAATTGTTTCTTCGCTCCTAACAAGAGCGGTGTTACACCATATCAGAAGCTAAGATGAAACCCGGACGTGCGAACTGAGATCTCCTCAAAACTAGTATCAAGTGTGTGTGTGGGAAAGTGAACTAAGCAACAGGCTGTGGTGAGGTCTCCCCCGGGAAGATCCCTCCAGCTTGCATGCTTCTGCCTTTTATAGATGCGGAAATAGCCCTTGAGTCTTCGTAGAAATCTCTATTCTACCCTTCAACTCTGGAGCTTCCTCCGTCGAGCAATTCTCTTCATAATCGTTCACTAAATCGCCAGTTCCTCGACCTTGTGATTTTTTGGTCTTCTTTCCTGGACCTGGCGAATTCCTTCACACACCTGGCTTAAAACGTGCGTTAGTCCTAGTAAAATCACGAATTAAATCCCTAGACCCATGCATGAAATTAGCCTTATCACACACTAAA
>NW_024599369.1:0-20613 GCF_004379255.2 Salvia splendens | reverse complement strand
TTTATGTCTTTAGGTGTAAAAATGAATTGAGGAGTATATAATTATTGATTTGTTATTATATAATATAGTTTTATATTTTAAAATCTTATATAGTTTATATTGTTTCTTATTTTAATTAATCAATTAACAATTTAAAATTGTATGATAAAAAATATTCGTTCGTGCATCACACGTGACGTGAGTTAAAACTAGGTATTAAAATACAAGAACTAATATTTGTACACGTGTAGAACACCATAAAATGGGATGAAGGTTCCCACATCCACATGCATGTCCAAGTGCCCAACCCAAACAATAACACTACCACGTTAGGTTTGGTAGACAAAATTAAATAGGAAGCAAGATAGATATGATTCTTTGCAAAGTTATTTGAGTGAACTTAGATAATTCAATTCATGTCCTACCCATTAAAGACATGAACCAAAGTCTTGAAGGAAAAAACTCCTCAAAAAGCCACATAAACCTACAACTGCACGCATCCTTCATTAAAGGAATGCAACTCTTTGCCTCCAAAATTGATATACCAAAAACAAAGAGAAATGACAACCATATGGCAACTTTAAATGAAATACAATCATATCCAACTCCTATGCAAATAAAAAATAGTATGTCAACTTATTTGAGTGACTTTCAATGAGATATATAGTGGAAGACTAACATTTGTTGAAATAAAAAGACAACAAAATAAGTAACAAGACATCAAACAAAAAACTACTATTGCCCAAATCAAACACTTAATTTACCAAATCAAAGTGGCAACACTCTTTCTTGCAACTCGCAAGGAAAAAACTACTACTACTACTACTACTACTACATTTCATAATTCAATGAATCAAATCAACCAGTCCAAAAAAGAGTGTTTTTACTACTACTTTTTTTAAAGGTCTAGAATCACTTCAAACACACACACACACACACACACACACACACACACATAAAAAGAATCATCCTTTCATTTCACCCCTTTCTCTTTCTCTTTCTCGAAATTCTTGCTCCAAAATAAATCATACAGAAACAAACTCAATGAACTCATCTTTTTAATGTCACAATAAATCATAATCCCCTAACCTAATCAACCAAGAAAAAAAAATTCAATCTCATTTACAACACTTAGCTAAAAGAACCAAGAAAACAATCAAGAACACAATCGAAGAAATCCCAATTGCAAAACCAAGAACAACCTTACTCGGCCCACTGCTATGCTTCTTCTTCTCCCCCACATTCTCCTCTTCATCATCATAATCCCCATCGCTCGAGTCATCCGCCGACGAATCCTTCGCCGGCGGCGGCGACAGAGGCAGCCCGTGCTTATCACAGGCGGCAAGCCCAAGCTTCAATTTCGACCCCAAAACGGTGCGGTTGTAGCAAAGATTGGAATTTTCACCGACCTTAAACACCTCCAATCGCTGTATAAACGTCGCATTGAATGGCAATACTCCATGGAAGGAATTGCTCGCGAGATTCAAGTGCTTCAGCTTCTTCATGTCTCTGATGAAATTGGGGATTGTACCATTGAGCTGGTTTGAGCTCAGATCGAGATGCGTCAGCGCCGCCATTGCAGCTAGGGATTCCGGAATTGGCCCGGAGAGAGAATTGGATGAAAGAGGAGATTCTGGAGAGAGCTCAAGTCGCCGATTGTGGAAGGAATCGTGTCGTTGAGGGAATTTGAGGAGAGATTCAGATGCAGGAGATTCTCTAATTGGGTGAGTGAATTGGGATTTTCCCCTTGAGATTGTTCGTCGATAGATCGACGAATGTGAGATTTGAAGAATGCCAGTGTTTGGGGAGATTTCCGGTGAGATTTGTGTTTGAGAGAGTGACGGAATGAAGGAATTTCATGCCGGAGAGGATGATGGTGGGGCCGCTGGCGGTGACGGCGACGTGGGAGACGGTGAGGGAGGTGAGATTCTGGAGGCGGCTGAGCCAGACGCCGGTGAGTTTGTTGAGGCTGCTGACGGCGGCGAAGGAGCGGAGATTGGAGGCGAGCTCGGAGGGGAATTTGATGGGAGAGACGGGCAGTTGAGGAAGGAGAGGGAGGTGAGGGTGGAGAGGGATTTGAGGGCGGCGAGGGAGAGGGCGACGTCGTCGGAGCAGTTGGCGAGGGTGAGGGAGAGGAGGTGGCGGAAGGGGGAGGAGGAGTCGCAGGAGATGGAGGGAGAGTGAGAGCAAGGATCTTTGGAGGTGGGGATGTTGAGGGATTGGAGAGCGAGGAGCTGTTGGGGTCGAGGGTTGAGGGGGAAATGGGGGAGGATCGGGTGGGGGTTTGGGCTGGGGTGGGGGTGCGGCGGCGGCGGCGGCGGTGTGGTGGAGGAGGAGGGAGAGGTGGATGAGGAAGAGGAAGCGGAAGAGGAGGAGGGGAGAGGGATCTGGTGCCATTTTTGCGAGTGTAATAGTAGTAAAAGATTTAGTTTTGTGATATGTCAAGTTTTATGTAGGGATGATGATGATGATGATGATTTGAGTGATGAGTGAGTGTGACAGTTGGTTTGATGAAATTTTAATAAATAAGGCCTGGGTTTGTTTGTTTATATTTAATAAAAGTACCTACTACGTTGGCGCATAAAATTTTCAAGGCAATCGAGTTTAATGGTTCTATAAATTATTTTTCGATTTCAAAATCTGTTGAAGATATGCAGAAAATACTTTAAGCAATTGTGAGAGTATATTGGTGATTTAAAATATGATAATTTTTCTTTGATGTTATGCAGAAAAACTCAAGTAGTAGTACTATTTAATTTTTGTGAGAGTATATTGTGTAATTCGATAAGGTATTTTTCGGTTGCTAGTTTTATTTAATCTCAACATGAGATAGGCTTTTTCATTACTCAATCATATATGAAAGCTGGAAATATATATCTTAAAAACCACTGAAAATGTGTAGACCCTTTTGGAGATTAATAGTAGGAGTAATAAACATGCAAAAGACAATTAGAATAATTATTGAACCACACATAAGACTGAGACTACCTACCGTTGGTGGTCCGAAACCCAATACGCCCTTACATATAGCTGGAAACAGGTATTCTCATTTCTCAGGGTGGATTTTGAAGGATTTTTAACAATAAATATCAGTCGTATATTTAGATTCACTTAAAGTTGAATTTATTTTCTGCTGGTTCAATGAAATATTTATCCATCTTAAATTCACAAATATTTTTACGACTGTTAAAATCAACCTATATTTTAGATGCAAAACTAAAATTCTGTTTAGTTATTTTATTTAAATATTTATTAATAATTACAAACAGGAAATTAAAATTTTATTTAACAATTTGAAATCTAGAAAATAAATGTTGAAATCCATCTTTCCGTCCATTGCCTCTGAATTGTGGCAATTCAATTTGATTATTTCAGCATTAACATGCATTTTGGGTTACAATTATTCCTTTCCTTTCGTTTTAGGCTTCGAAAAATTATTGAAATTTTCATTTGTTTTGACAATGTCACATTATTTACTACTACCATAATGAATGCTCCTAAAATGGATGGTTAATCTACATTTATTGCCTCACATGAACATGAAACTACGAACTAGTAGTAGAATGGAGTATCAATTAAGTACTCCTATTTTAGAGGCAAAAGTACCACCCCATTAAATCATGGGCTCACAGTTTAGGGAGTATCAAGACCAAAAAAAAAAAAAAATTTGTATGAGCAGGCCATGAAGAGCAGCACTCGTGTATTCTCTGAAGTACTCGGGAATGGACAGTCCGAGTCCGAGTCCGAGTAAGAGAGACACCCCGACTATGAAAGGTTCTTCAACGAGTTCATGTTCGTGAACTGCAAGAACGCCAGCCCCACAGACGCTGCCCCATGCCCATCCATGCACAATCAATCGATCGATCACATTTTACGTTGGAACAACAACAAAAACAACAAGATAACAGAACGCTCATCAACAAGGCCAACCATAACGCAATATATATATAGCTGCAAATATAGTGAAAGGTATTGATGCAAAACATGCTCCAAACTTGCCTGCACATATTCAAACTTGTCACTATCTCTACTCAACCTGTTTTACTCAGTTTGCATAATTCGATGATATGATATGACGGCAGCATTGCTTACCTAGAAGCAAAGAAGATCATGAAACCAGCCGAAATTTGGATTACACATCGACTGCCAACTCTAGTGCTTCCAAGAAGAACAATATTTTCACTGTTTTCATTTGTAAACATGTCAGAAAGTGAACCCTGTAAAAAATAGACCTACCAATCCACTCAAACAGATTAAAACACTTGCACAGAAACTGTGGATCCAGTATCTGTCCTAAACATTCCATCCAAACTTTACATAAGTTTTTCCATTCATAGACAATGACATCCTATCAAACTAACTAACCATGGTGCTGAAGAGATGAGGTTTGCTCTGTCAGTGCAGCAATTCATCGGGATGATCAGTTATCAGTTACCTTATTTTTATGTGCTAATCAACAACAAAATAGGATCATCTGAAACTGAAATATCGAACAGGCATACCACTGGAAAGCCTCTATCAAGAAGACCAAATCCCACTAGAGAAATGACTGGAGCCATCCCAAGTGAATTCATCTCATCATCTAACACTGTGTGGGCCCAATATTAGAGATTATCTTTGATTTTATATATATATTTTTGTCCCCCTCAACGTCCCTGAATATAATCCTCATCATTCCAATTTCAAGGTGTTTTCAAGATTATAACTTCTTCTAACTATTTAATGCAGTGGTCACATACGATTAAAAATCCAGGTCTTCTTTGCTTCCTCTATGATGATTCTGCATATTTAGATCCTTACCTATTGAACTACTGAGAATGTAATGATATTCTTTACTGGATAACAATACAAAAACTTATTAGTAGGAGTAATATTTTACTAATCTCATTCTACTTTAATTTTGTCTTCACTCATGACTCAACCTCCATTATTTTCCAGTCAAGATTTGTTTTTTTCTTTCGTTAGAAAGGGAGCCACGTGCTAATTACCTTATCTCATGTCCAAAAACATGATTATAGTACAAAAAAAAGTACTTTATCTTAGAGAAATTACGACCTTAGCAGCCTAACGGATTGAGTTTTTCACTACTGCTAGTCGAGAACTCGCTGCTCTTCGATCTCGAACACGTGTCCTCGTCCGTTGTGTTACACGCGCTAATCCCAATCAACGGCCGTGCACCTCCATTAACTTGTAGCTGCATTACAAACTCCAATTTCCTAACAATGTCGTTCATTGATGGCCGATCAATCCCTTTCTCCACGAGGCATGCTACGGCTATTTCTCCAAAATTGCTCAAGCATTCAGCTGCAATCTGGCCCTTGAGATTGGAATCCACAATCTGATCAACTGTCCCTTTCCCATAGCAAAATGCAGCCCACTCTGCTAAATTCACTTGCTCTCTTGGTAATGTTGCGATTATTGGCGGCCTTGCACATAAGACTTCCAGCAACACCACCCCGAATGAGTACACATCGGATTTCAGCGTCAGCTGTTTTCGGCGGTAGTACTCTGGGTCAACATAACCCAAGCTGCCTTTGACGACCGTACTAACGTGTATGGACTTGGCCATTTTGGAGAGGCCGAAGTCCGACACCTTGGCCACCCATTTCTCATCGAGAAGGATGTTACTGGACTTGATGTCGCGGTGGATGATGGTGCCACTGCTGTGGAGGTAGTCCAGCCCCTTGGCGGCACCCACGCAGATCTGGAGGCGCTGCTTCCACGTCAAGGGTGAGTTTTCGGAGTTGTAGAGGTGGTCGTGGAGGCTGCCGTGGGCCATATAGTCGTACACCAGGATCATCTCGCCGTCGTCGCCACAGTAGCCGACGAGGGAGACTAGGTGGAGGTGACGAAGCTTGAAGAGCACGTCGATCTCGGTGAGGAACTCGCGAGTGCCTTGCCTGGAGGTGGAGTTGAGCCTCTTGATTGCGACAGGTACGTTGCGGATGAGGCCTTTGTAGACGCGTCCAAAGCCTCCCCTGCCGATGACGAAGCTGTCGTCGAAGTTGTCTGTGGCGACCTTGATCTCGTCGATGGACAAATACCTGCACGAATCAGGAGTCGACCTTGACTTCGTCGAAAGTGTTGCCAACGATGACTCGGTCACACTTGTGCCCGCCGTGTCCTTCACTTTCTGCCGCCGCATAATCAACATAGCCACGGCTGCAACCACCACAACTACGCCGATAACACTCCCCACCACAACACCGATTTTCTTCTTCTTTGCGGCTGCTGGTAGGTGGTTCCACTGTAGTGATGCCGGCGGTGAATTTATCACGAGTTCAGGGTTGGATGCAGCAAAACTTCCTGCCGAATCATTGAGTTTGAAAATTTCTAAGCCATTCAGCAAAACGTTAATGTATCTTGGTTCTGTCACCAAAGATAACCGCAGGTCTTGCTTTCCACGATTTCCAACATTAGGTACCCATGTTATGTAGTCTTTGAAGATGGGAATATCAGGCCCGCCGGCCAAGGAGATGACATCAACTTCAATACCTTCCACTTTATTGTTGATGTTTATGTTAAACACCCTTTCGTTTGTATGTTTGAGAAGAAATTCACAGAAATGGAAACGGAGCAGATATTGGAATCCAGAATCAACAGGAAATGCCCACACTAAACTTATGCTGAGGTTGGTCATAATTCTAGCAGATTTGTATACATTAGGCGGAGCAGTGTAGGGAGGAGTACTGTTGGTGTAGTTGATCACAACTCCCTTGTCATGTGGCGTCCACCCATAATCGCAGCAGAATATGTAGTCATCATCAGGACTCCATCCCCGAAACATGCCGCTACTAGGCCCACTATCTTCTCCGATGTCTACAGCGCCGCCGCCCACATTCAGACGGTAAAGATTCTCCAAAGCCGTGTCGCTGTTGAGATCAAACAAACTGTTTTCAAATTTGATTTCCACGCCTTCTTCCGAAGGTAGAGTTTATCAGGGATCGACACAATCTCGATTCCATTTACAAAAGCAGAGGAGTTTGGATTAGGAGTGAAGGTTAGATCGAGTTTTTGGGTTGCTCTGATGTTAACAATGAATTCCAACATAAAAGAAGGTTTTGTTAAATTCTTAGAATGAAGGAAAGCACTGAAGTTTGTAAACAGGGTGAAGGCATTTGCATTGACTGAGAATAAAGATAGACGAGTGTCAATGTCCGAGTAGACGTTGGGATAGAAGTAAAGGCGGAGGAATTTCTGGCCTTCACTGAGGGGAAAAGTGTATGTGAAAGGGGAGTAGAAGACACGAGCAGTCTCGTAAGGGACTGGAAAAACCGAAGATTCCATGGTGGAAGCATCGGAAGAGGAAGATATGGAGGGGGCGACTGATGGGGTGTATTTCGAACCTTGATCACTTTCCCAGCTCCGGAGTCTGGTGTCGTTTGTGGTTGCTGATGCGCCGCAGCTAAGGAGGATTAGTTCTGTGGCGGTGTACGCTTCCACGGTTTTGAGTGTTGAATGTATAGAGATGAGGAAGAACAAGTAAAGAGGGTGGGATATCATGGTTGTAGAGTGAGATTGAGCTTGTTTAGCATGTTGAGGCAGCCAATTTCTGGCTATTAAATTGCAGTGAAGTGCCAGGAAATGACAAGAGTAACAAATGGTGCCAAAGACTTGCAAGTCAATGACTTGGCATTATGTGAAAAAAATGTGCATCCAAAAATAACACAGTCACACACCAAAGCACAAGGTAATGATACTGATACCAAAGTTCATAATTTTATTTTCAAAAACCAGTGATGACAGCAAAAAACAAGGATAGATAAGTAGAACATTCAAAGAGCAAAGCACAAGGCACAGATATACTCCTATAAGATTTTATTTTCGAAAACAGAATATACTAATTTAGAATTAGATATATTATTGAGAATACCTTCCCAAGATCTCCAAGGAAGGAACTGGACACTGCAGCATATCTGAAGACAAAAGGTTATAATAAGAAGGCATTAGAGATTGAATAGTCTTCAAACAGAAACACAATGAAATTCTCAAGAATAAACAATTGCATCACTACCTTGGGCCTTGGCCGACTTAATCAAGGCCAATAGGAAAAGCATGAAAGAAAAGTGATTTGATGATGAAGGAAAAGAAGAATGAATTAAAACTGAATGCTATATGAAGACATTGCAAAGGAAAGGAAACACCAGCTCTCAATGTTTTGTATAGACATTGTTGCTTAACATCAACAATCTGAAATGAAGCCAATCATCAGCAACCTCTTCCATAGTATCGAAAACTCGTTAGTATATAGTACTCGTGTACTCGATTCTAAACTACCCAGTCACTGTAAAACTATGATAATCAGGACATATACTGAAATACTATCTAATCTATGGAAGTATTATGGTGATTGGTTTCTGACGAGCAATGAGAATTATCCACATGACAAACTGTAATAAAACACAAATCTCATCCACGGAAATCAAGATTCAGTTTTGATCAGATATCAGTAACAAAATAAAAGCATAACACATGTAACATGACAAAAAAAACTCCCATCAATAGATACACACACATACATACATATAAAATGAATCAATGAATGTGTCAATTTGAATCTAATGCAGCTGAAGGTGATATTTACGGAAAAACTTGAATTTGAATTTGAATTTTGAACTATACAAAAAAGAAGAAAACCCAACATGAAACACTACTTAAATAAAAAAAAAATTAACACTAATCTCATCATCTAACAGCAGAAGCCACTGTGTGAGCCCAAGATTTGAGATTATCTTTGATTTCCATCTCACTTGTTGCAGAAGAAGGAACCCTCCATTTCATCAATCTTTCCTCTTCGTAAAACTCCCACGCTTCTGATAGATACGGCTTCGCCCTCATTCTAGAAGCTTCCTCAATTTTTCGATCAATTTTCTGCCCTAATTTTTGCAGGCCGGGATGATTTCAACCAGGGCCGAATCCACCTTGTCTTCCTCCGAAAAAACGAAGCCAATGTCGATAAATCCTTTCACCTCTTCGAATTCCAGCTGCGACATGCTCTTGCTGAGCCGCTTCTTCCTCCTTCCGTCGACGGCGGCTTTCCTCGCCAGCGAAATCTTCGGAGTTTCCGATGAAATTGAGAACTCTCTGTCGGAGAATATGGTTTGGAGGTGGGGGGTTTTGAGGACTGAATCGGGAGAGGGGTTGTGTGTTGTGAGACTCGACAGCTCTTCGCTCTTCGATCTCGCGAGAGACGAAATTTGGCGCGAAAATTTTTGATTGGGTTGATTCTGTGGGATTTGGAGGTGGGGGAATGGTGGCGGCGCTGGTGAGATTGAGGTTTCCGGCGGTGCTCCGATGATTCCGAGGTGGAACCACCTGGAATCGAAGAGATTTAGAACAGTTTGAGGTTCCATAAATGGCGGCTGATTAAGAGTGAAGGTGTTGAATGTGGTTTAGATTTTGAGAGGGAGTTTGTTTATGTATGATGGTTGTGAATTTGTTATGGACGGAAATGCCCTTGTTATGCAAATTCCTAATTTACTCGTTTTTGCTTCCTAAATATTTTTTAAATTCTAATAACTTTACCGTTATGACTATTGACCAGCATTCTGAGTTTCCTCGACTCTTCTAATTTTTGCATATATGCTTTTTGAATATTCTTGGTTATTTGGTCGTAACATGATTGTAAATGTTATGAAATTATGATTGGATTAATCATGTTACTAGATAAATTTTGTAATCTGTTTTGATTCAATATGAATTTTATTTTTAGAGAAATTGCTTTAACTTTATGAAGGAAATTAAGTGTAAAATTAGTGTAATGATATAATATGAATGTAATAATAGTATGAGACCCACTTATAAAAAAAGTTAATGAGTTTTTAAATTATGAATATCACAAAATAGTAAAATGTGTCATTATTTTGTGAAAAAATATATTATTAACATTTTTTAAGTCAAGAATAATTATAATATTACTCTTATTTTATAAATTAATAGTTAACTAAGAAAATCAAAATGTAAATTATTATGTTGTTATCAATTATTAACTTATAAATAAAGTATCAACATACTATTATTAAAATTATTAATTATAATAATAAATAATAATGTAATTAATTACATTATTATATTCTCTATTATTAGCATATATTAAGTAATCATAAATTTAAAATTATGAATCATATGATTATGTATTATCGTTATTTGACCAATTAAAAATTTCAAACTTCAATTATTGAGGCAATTAGTTAATTACTACATTTAATTAATTAATACAATAAATTCAAAATTTTAATATTTTTTTGATAGACAAGTAATGTATAAAAATTATATTCATTTAATTTCATACACACTCAAAGCAATTGAAAGATTGGCTCCACATATCTACGATTTCATTGAGTATAAGGTTTATTATTTTAAAAGAATGAGATATTTATGGATAAACTTGCTTTTGTTAATGTATAAATTGTGTGAATGAAAAAGGCACACATTACATTTTTTTTTGGTCAAAGCAGCCACGCTGGCGTGCGCTGACTGTTTCTAACTTTCACAACAAATTTTTTCTTGTACGAATACTAATTTCCAAACCTTGCTGAAGGGTATTTTCGTAAAGGTACCGTTCACTGTTGACGGAAATATTGCGAATTTATTAATTCTATTATTTTCCACCCTCACGTGCAAACGGGACTATCGCGATCACGAGAACTTTGATTCAACTCCCTCCGTTCCTCCCTAATTGTATAGTCATTTTGTCATTTTAGTATGTTTCATATAATAAATTCATTTTTATTTTTGAGTGAACTACATAAATGGTATCTAATCTTTCACTTTCGTATATGAATGGTACATGATCTTTATTTTATATCACTTTGGTATCTATAAATCACATTTTTGTACCTCGTGCAATTTTCACCCCAAAATACCCTCTAAACAAATACATTTTTCCATTTTATGTCATAAGGATAATTGGGCATACACAAAATTAGTACTGAAAGTGATATTATAATATCTTCCCTCATTCTCCTTACTCTTTATATTATTATTATATATCAATATTAATATTATTATTTTGATTATAAATTAATAATTAATTTATTTTTTGAAATATACTTAATTATAATTATAGTTATAATTATATTTAATTATTATAATAATATTATTGTTATAATACTAAAAACTAGTAATAATTAATAAATAATTATAGTATAAATACTTAAATTATGAATAATATAATATTATATAATAATTATAATAAAAATAATAATAATAATAATATTATATTTTTATTATTTTATATTAAATTAACTAATCGGTATAGTCGTAATAAATTTAAATTGTGAATTGTATTCATAATGATATAAATAGTTGAATATTTTTTTAGGTGTTTCAACCGTAAAATGAGTATAATATAATTTAATAAAAAATATTCAATTGATATAATTACTTTATATAATTAATTTAGTTAGGTGTTTTGTTCTTGAATTATATTATGAATGCAATTAAATGTATGTATAAAACACTAAAAAGAAAGAAGAAAAAGAAGAGAAAAGAAAAAAGAGGAAACATAAACTAAGGAGAAAAAGAAAGAACAAAGGAAGATAAAATACTAAAAAGAAATAGGAGGAAGAAAAAATTATCACATGTTTGGTCTACTATTTAATTGAAATTTTCAAAAATATCCTCCATAACAAAAAAAATCACATGTTTGGTACCTAGGGTTATTTTTGTCACATGGTACCAAAAATGATATAAAATAAAGACCAGATATCATTCATGTGCGAAAGTGAAAGATCAAGTACCATTTATGTTGTTCACTCTTTATTTTTAGTAAAAGTTAACATATTTCTTCTTATTTACTTTGCTATGTATTACTTTATTCTCTCTTTATCTCTCTACTCTTTTCATTTCTTACTTTATTCTTCATTTACTTAACTCACTTAATACAATTTTTCTTATATCGTGTACCAAAAAGAAACGTCTTCACTGCTGCGGAACAAAGGGAGCAATATTATACTTCATCCGTCCCCAAAGAGTATGAATATTTGGTTCGGCGTGGATTTTAATGTATAATTGGAAAAGTAAGAAAATGATAGAAAGAAAAAGTTTTTAAATTATTGTTAGCGGAGAATGAGTCTCACCTCATTAGAGAGAAATGAGTTTCAGGGATGGACTAATAAGGAAATCGTTCATACTCCCTCCGTCCCGAAACAGGAGTCCTATTTAGTTATGACACGGGGTTTTAAGAAATGTAAAGAAAAGTTGGTTGAATAAGTTAGTGAAATATAAGTCTCACTTGTATTAGTTTTATAACAAAATGTGAGTCAAATAAGTTGGAGGAATGTGGAGCCTACTTTTCATTTATGATAAAAGTGAAATAGGACTCTTATTGTGGGACGGACCGAAATAGCAAAACAGGACTCTTATTATCAGACGGATGGAGTACTTACTACCTACTTCAAGACTAATATCTCATTTTGCGAATTAGTACATCATCCGTCCATGAAAAATAATCTCATTTTGTCATTTTAGGGTGTCCACAAAAAATAGTCCTATTTCAAAAATAAAAACTTTCTATCATACTTTACCCACTTTTTCCCCCTTCCTCTTACTTTTTGTCACACCCCAACCAACCTCTTTGTCGTATATTCTAATTATATAAATATGAAATTTGTTTAGCAAATAACCTACATGTAAAAATTTGTAAAACACCCATATAAAATACACTCAGAAATCAACATTAATTTGTTTCATATTTCAAAACATTTTGAACTGTATTGAGACTCTCTCACCACTCTATATGTTATACATTGGTCTACATGTAAAATGACGAGGATGAGAAGGTTGATATAATGCATCAGCCGCCAACCTTGATAACACGTGGAGTTTCTAAAACTCATATCAACCAAAACATTAGCGATATCTTTGCTTGAAAAATATTAGTGGTTTATATGAGTCACAACTCAGTGTATATAAAATTCACCTTTAATTTCCCGTCACAGAAAAATCAAGCATATTCTTTAACCACAATATATATATATATATATATATATATATATATATATATATATATATAACAAAGAACAAAGAACAAAAGATACAAAAAGGAAATGAATATATCCATATATATATAATATATGGATATATTCATTTCCTTTTTGTATCTTTTGTTCTTTGTTCTTTGTTCTTTTTAATCTCAGCCCCACGATTTTGTCATCCGACGGTTAGATTGGTGCCACGTGTCATTTAATAATGCAGATTTTCAGTTGAATAATGCACACCGACTAATAATGCACCATTATAGTGTAATAATGCAGATTTTCATTTGAATAATGCACACCGACTAATAATGCACCATTATAGTGTAATAATGCAGATCATCTGGACCGTTGATGAATGAGATCTAACGGCCCATATTCAGAAGAATAAAGGATCTAAGGGATGAATAGGAGAATAACGCTCCCATATATATATATATATAACCAAGAACAATAAATATCACAAACAATTTCACATCTATATGGATATGCCTTTATGATTCTTTTTAATATTATGTGACTGATCAAGCCTGGTATCTGCCCGAGATTTCCATGGTATACGACTCGAAGGTCCCTTTTATTTATTTGACCTTTCTACGAAGGTCCCTCTTTGATTTGACCTTTCCGCAAAGGTCCCTCTTTGCATTTTGACCTTTCCATGAAGGCCCTTCTTTGATTTGACCTTTCCACGAAGGTCCCTCTTTGCATATTTTCTTTGACCCGTATGTCTATTATCATTGTATATGACCCGTAGGTCTATAACCATTGCATATCAAATCCAGAGCAAGACTGTCACATGTCCTCTTTAATTCCATTATTCAAATAATTCCAATACCATACATCAAACATATTCATTGCACCAATTACATATCCATATATGCCATCGATTAATTCCAATACTATAGATAAACATATCTATTGCACAAATCATATATCCACATCATATTACACCATCAATATCAAATATCAAATAACACATAACCATTTCAAGCTCACGTCATATAATTCATATATTCACTCCAATTTAATACATAGCAATCAATCATATAAAATATATAAAATTAAAAGTGTGATTTATACATACATGATCAGAACACGTAATTTACTATCATCCTTCCCTTTGAGCTTGAATTTGAACATTAGCTCGACCAAGCTTTTTTTCTGAGTCTCTATTCCTTTATATGGAAATCTTACACAAATGTCTCTCAAATTACTACTAAAAGTAATTATAACATCTTCACACTCCCTCTCCAAAAACACTCTTCCTCTCGGCCCCTTGTATTTTTTTCCTCCATTTCATTAGGTGAATTATTATTATACTCCATTTCATTAGGTGAATTATTATTATACTAAGTACTAACATGTACAACTTGATTAGCTGGGCTATTGAAACCGATACACGACATACACAAACTTTATTTGTTGGGCATTTGAAACTCTTACACGTAGCAATGTACATATTTAAAAGTTATCCCTAATAATTAAATTAATAATAAAAAGCATTGTGCATGGCTACATATATACAGTATTAACGTAACTTGTGCACATACATGACTATATACCAACAAAAATCATTTAATTAGATAATTTAATGCTCACAAGTAGATTTAAGCGTGTTCTTTTAGATATATATATATACTTCCATGCACACACTTCTAAATTTACTATTCCATTTAATATGTAAAAGTAATTTATATTATAATATGGACAAAACTATATATGTATATATTCTTTTAGTTGAATCAAAAAAAAATATACTCCCTCCGTCCCATTAAATATGCAACATTTGGAAATCGGCACGGGTTTTTATGTAATGTTGTTTTGTGAGTTAATGAAGAGAGAGTAAAGTAAGAGAGATGAAAAAGTAGAGATAGAGATGTTTCCATTTTAGGAAACGTTTCATTTTTAATGGGACAAACTAAAAAGGAAAACGTTTCATTTCTAATGGGACAAATGGAGTACATATTAATGCATGTTTCAGATTAGGGATGTCACACTTTTTCTCTTACTTTATCTATTTTATCTTGCTTCTCTCTTACTTTATCAATTTCTCATTAAAACTTGATTCGTTCACAAATAAGACTATTTTTCATAGACGGAGGAAGTATATTTATTTTTTAATCTATTTATGGTGCACACGAATACTAAATTATAATCTGATCAAACTCATCTACTTATTTAACAATATTGCCATCTTTAGAGCATCCTCATCTGTGCTCTTACCAACGAATACGGATGAGGGCTCGAACCCACTTTTACTCCCTACTATTAGGAAAGAGCACAACACCCACATCCGTGCTCTTCCGCAAGAACGAGCTCAAGGGTCCCATCATTCTATTATTCAATTTAAATAAAAATATTTCCACAATATTAAAATGCATTAAAATAACCGGAATAATATTACAAATTACAAAAAAAATTAAAAATTACATAATTAAAATCCTAAAAATTAAAAATTACATAATTAAAATCCTAAAAATTTTAAAAAAAATCCACTACTTGTGGCTGAATTTCGCCCAAATGTGTTGATTAGGTCTTCTTGTAGCTCAATAAAAAAAATGGACGATGAATGTGTGTATTTATAGATGATTTGGGAATAAAAAAATTAAAAAAATCAAAAAAATTCTAAACGGGTAATAAAACGGCCATATTTTGAGAATCTGAAAATATATTTTTTTAAATTTTTTGTATTATTTTTGATTTTTAAAAAAATTGAATTTCCAACGGATAAATCCGTTGGCCAATTAGAACGCGCCACGTCAGCTGCTATCTGGCACGAACGTGCTCGATGCATCGAGTAGCGCCGTGCCAGCGGCGGACAGCGGGTGTCATGCCGCTGGCACGGACGGACGTCAATTTCTCACCGCTGCGGATGCTCTTAGATCCATCGCAATCTACAAGTATTATTACTATAATAAAAGTGAGATCTTTAGTCTATTCATAAGTTTATAACACATCCAAATAAATTTATAAATGTAAAACTACAATAAAAACGAGACACTCGTTCTTATAATACATTATACGTTCAATCAATTTATTTAAAACTAGTTTCAAAAGAAGTTAGGACACTATTTGTCATGTGTACTAATAGAAATTCCATAATCTCACAAAAACAATTAGATAAATTTTGATGCTACATACCATTCTGAAATATAGCATTTCATTTACATCCCATTATTTTGTTAATTTTAATGGAAATTTTGGAAATACACAAGTAACCATACAAAATTACATTATTAGAGCATTCACATCCATGCTCTTGCCAAAGAGCATGGATGTAGGCCAGGACCCACATTTATTCATTTTTTACTCCATGCTCTTTCGCAAAAGCACAACAACCACATTCATGCTCTTCCGCAAGAGCATGCTCAAGGTCTCATCATTCTATTATTCAATTTAAATATTTCAATTACTAAAAAACATTTTCACAATATTAAAATGCATTAAAAATACCCAAAATACGATTACAAATTTTTTAAAAAATAAAAATTACATAATTAAATCCTAAAAAATAAAATTACATACTTAAAATCCTAAAAAATAAAAATTACATAATTAAAATCCTACAAATTAAAAAATTACATAGTTAAAACCTAAAAATACACCCGTGGAAATTTAAAGAAGACTATCCGATGGCGGTATCCCAATGTTTGTCGGAGAGCTTGTATCATTGCGAAATGTGAATCAAGTTGTTCGAGAATCATCCGAGACGTATCGGCCATATTGCTTGTGCCAAAATGGCCCGCAACGAGTGGGGGGTGGAGGCGGCACAAAGGGAGCGGGAGCTCGCGGTGCGGCTAGGGTCGCGGCGCGACGACGGTTGGTCGTCGCATGTTTCTTTCCTTGCGGCCGGCGTTGGGAACTGCTCGGCCCGTGGTCGGGGATACCCAAGTTAGCTCCGGCAAGCTGGCTAGCCACCTCATGCTCGTTGGTGTCGGATATGGATACCGACCTCGACCATTTGCTAGAGGAGTTGGAGGAGGATGCGACGCCTCCCTTATACTTCGGATGATGGCGCACCTCCTGCCAAGCGTTGAGATGCTTGAATGGTTTGTAAATTTATTGGTAGGTCGACATGGCGGCCGTGATGATGTCAACCTCGCTCGTACCGCTCTCTGTCGACCGTTGTTCCTAGAGGTAATACCCCTGGAACTTTTGGATTTCATCGTTGGCTCTTGCGATGGCATTGTGCACCATACTCTTATTGCGCTCGATGGTTACATCCGGTCGGCTGACATTGTACCGGTGAGAGACGCGCCACCAAAACCTGTCCCCGGTTTGGTTCGTGCCGGTTTCCGCATCTCCGAAGATCACTAAATAGGCTTTGAATAATTTCTCCATCTCCCCGGGAGTGTACGGGGTGCGGACGTTGGGTTCATCGGTACTGCCACGAGTACGGACACGGACACTACGATGAGGAGGAGGAGCGCAGGAACCACCCTCCGGTGGCGTCAGGTCGCTCCCTCCCGTGCCAGTTTCGGGAGCCCACCCGTCTTGCCCCTCGTCATCTTGCTCGTCCACCGGGTAAGGCCGGTAGCCACCCGGAATATGCGAACCTTGGGTTTGAGGAGGGGGCGAGATATCCGTATCCGGATTAGGGAATGTCGATGAGCCGAACCATTCGTGGTTCCATCCGCGGGAGTCGAAGGGGTGATCGCCGGAGCCGGACAATTTATGCAAGAGTGAAAGAGTGAGAATTTAGATAAGAACTGATGAGAGGATTTAGAGAGAATTGTTTTTTATAGTGTGGTGTAAAAACTTTTGTGTGGAAATGAGAGTATTTATGGATGAAAATGTGAATTTCGGGGTAAAAAAATGAAAAATAAATTAAAAGTGGAGAAAAAATGGATATATTTTATTGGGAAGTGGGAATTTTTTTTAATATAAATTTGATTTTTTAATTTATTTCAATTTTTTGTAAAAAAGGAAAATGCCAAAGGCATTGCCGTTGACCAATAAAATCGTGCCACGTCATCCTGTTCAACGGCACAGCGGTGCTTGATGCATCGAGCAGGGTCGTGCCGTTGGCAAGAGCACAGCAGCAAGCAGCTGCTTGCTGCGCCGCTGGCACGGCGACCCGCCTTAGCATCGAGCACCGATGCAGATGCTCTTAGTCTCCTTTTATTGTACATAAAAAATATAATTTCTGCGAGATGCATATAACATGTGTTGCAGTATTACAAATATATAAATCAATACTACCAACATACTTATATTATGCAATATCGATAGAAAAGGTAAAAAACTAATGGCTACATAGTATCCGAATAAAAAAAGGGACCCGTCTACACAAAGCGTTACCATATGAAGTATGATCTTTTAGATGTGAACTTTTGCATTAAATTGATTGTGTGGCAATAGCTCTTGAGCATCGAGCTTGTGCGACCGTTAGAAGAGTAATGTCCTGTAACACAAATAAACATATACAAATGCTAATGTTTCTCGTGACGAACAATTATGAGTACAAAAAAAATGAAAAGATATAAGATGGAAGTTAGAGTGTAAAATCTTGTAGTAGTAGTAGTATAAAATTGCATTGCAGGGCAAATCTCCCTTGGCAGTAGCTCATTAAGCATTCGCTTGTGCAACTGCCAGAAGAGTAATGCCCTGTAACACAAATATACATATACCCCAGCTAATGCTTCTCGCGACAAATGACAACGAGAAAGCGTAAACTTTTGTATTATGTTGTATTGCGGGGCAAATCTCCTTTAGCAGTAGCTTATTAAGCATTTAGCTCGTGCGTCTGCCAGAAGAGTAGTCACCCCGTAACACAAATATACACATCATAAAAAATTGTAAATGTTTGTTGGGAGTCTTGTGACCAATAATAATGAGTGGCTTCATGTATATATAGCGTACTCCAGGTCGTACAAATAGTACATTCTGCATTAATTCTTTATGCTCTAACCGTCTATCGAGATCAATTGATTCTGATGCATGCATAATATTTTTATATATCCTCTAAAATGATTATCTTTATTTCTAATTTTTTCTACTATGCTTTTGATACGGATTCTATTAATAACGACATCATGTCGAAATTTTATTTTTCCTTAATAATGTGTGTTTAGTTTAGTTGATTGAGATATAATTAAAAGGTAAGCACACGGCAGACCAAAGGAATTTTGATAAATTAATAAAAATTGCTGAAATAGATAATTAAAAAGATAAGAACGTGGCCCTTTAACATTCAAAGGGGCGAAGAAGATGGAGAAGGCAAATACTGGAAAAAGAGCTCGAAATCTAAGCATCTACAGCCTGTTTTGTAGTATAACTTTTTTTTCTTCTTTCACAACTTGATATGTACAAAGTTATCCAAAAAATATAAGCAAAACACAAATGAAAATACCAAACGGCACATTCTCAAGAATAAATTTCTGGATCCTCAATCATTATATCCAATGTTTTTTTCATTGGCCGGTTTGATGAAATAAATACTAGTAGTTGATTATGAATATATATGTAAATATTTGAGTCAAGTGACTTAATTACTTCAGTCGTATGCATCTCCAAAACTTCGTCTATATTTAAAAGGAAATTACAAGGGCTTATTATTAACAAAGAAAAGTATAATGATTTTTATATATAAAAGATTATTGAAAGTTGGTAAACCAGATTAAGATGCTTTAGCTATTATCCTTGAAATATATATAGAACAAGAAATAAATTGAAACAAACTAAGAATTAACTGTCAATTTATCAACATGCACCATTATTCCATCAAATAATCTCAAGATATTTAAACAATTACATGTTTAAATCGGAACAATATTCATAAGAGATGGATTTGCATATGGAGTAGATCGAAACGTGGCAATGAGGACGTAAACAAATTTGTTGGAGAAATATATATAAATTGGGTTGAACTGAAAGGGGATTCTATGAGAACTTATACTGGTGGCCCCAGCATCACTTTTCTAAAATAGAAGGGGAATATATTTTATTGTCTTTATAATATATATTTTCAAGATTTTAGGGCAGGAATTGTCCCCGGATATGCCACATTTCTAAAGCATATCCCAATTTGGGAAGAATATATAAATATATACGTAAAATAGGTGTAATCAAGAGAGTTTCTTGTTATGGTGAATTTATGTGGCAACTCGAGCGCGGGTGCTTTTAATAAAGCAGTCAAAAGTGGGGTTAATGGCGAATAGGAATTAAAGCATGACTCAATCTTTTTGTAGAGACTTACTTATGCATATTATATTATCATAAGATACATATATGATCGTGGAATTTTGGTCAATTGAGAACTAGAGAATTTAAGAAGCAATCAGTTTGTTAAATCATTAATATCGGTTACTACATCACAAAACATATAGTGTTAACTTTCAATATCACAAAACTCTATTGATATTCATAAATCAGCAAACTGATTTTGAGCATATATCAACTGATATTAATAAATCAATTAACTGATATAGTTCATATTTTAATGAATGAATCAACTAATATGATCATGATATTATATAGGCTTAATAGTTAAATCATGAAATTTTATCAAATTCTGGTCAGTCCTACAAAGTTTGAGATCGGACTACTAAATCTTAAAGTTTCAAGTTTTCTCAGTTGTCTCATCGATCTATATACAAAATATCGTCTATCGATAATGTTCATAACGATGTATTTCATTAAGAAAGATAAATAAAAG
>NW_024599368.1:0-19757 GCF_004379255.2 Salvia splendens | reverse complement strand
CAGCCCAACTGGTCAGAAGAAATCAACATTCCCAAAACCAAAACCCACAGAACCCGAACCCTGTCTATGTGCCACCCCACCAGAGAAACTTCCAAAACTTCCAAAATCAACCAAACCCAGGACCCCACAAACCATCAGAACCCAAAATCAATTCCCAGGCACAGCACCAGAATCAATATCCTCAAGATCAGTACACCCCTCCTGCCCAGTATAAACCAATACCGCCTAATTATGGCCAGCAAAGCTCCCAGAACTATCAACACCAAGGGCAAGTCACTTCCAAAACTCGAGCAGGTCGAGGAGATCCGTTGAAGACATGATGGGTGAAATGCTAGCATCACAACAGAGCATCAAAGGAGATTGCAATCCATATAATGAGGTCGTGCAGGGGATGCAAAACGCCCAGAAGGAACATAAGGCGAACATGGATATGATGAATAGGCAGTTAGCTCAACTGGCCAGTTCGGTGGGGTGATTTGAAGGGAAATGCAGGGAAACTCCCATCTACAGTCCAAATGCCCGAAAAGGCAAATGGAGTAAGGTTACGTTGAGGTCGGGGAACCACTTATGACGCGCCTCAACCGAAACAACCTGGTGGAGGATCTAATGGAACGAAGATAGAGGTGATACCATTTCAGTGGATGAATTAGGGAGAACTATGCCTCGGATGAAGGATCCATTCTTCTTGGATGATACACCAAGTTTACGAGGTGACCCGACACCCTACTGACCAGGAAGACACCCCCTCAAGAGGTAGAACCCAGAATGGAGGCCCAAACCAGGAACTACCCAAGAAAAACTCCAAGAAGGTTGCTGAAGAACCAGTAGAGAAAAAAAAGGGGAGAAAACCGTTCCCATTCCGATTTGTTACAAGAGGAAGAAAGAAGACCCGGTTGACTACTTGTCGATTTTTGGGAAGTTAGATGTCACAATACCATTCCTCCAAGCCGTGAAGCTACCCCTCTCGGGAAATTCATTAAGGACTTCATAGCCGGGAGAGCCCAGAAGGATGGCAAGATTATGGTGGAAGGAATAGCGTCAGCAATAGTGCAAGAGAAGTTGCCATCCAAGAGAGCCGATCCAGGTATGTTCACTTTGCCTATAGTTATAGGAGATGTGAAGGTCAAACATGCAATGTGTGATTGGGGGGCGTCCATAATGTTATGCCATTGTCTATCTATAACCGATTGAAGGGAGTTAGATTGTCTAATACTAGGGTGTTGATCCAACTGGCTGATAGGTCGTGCATAAGTCCTGAGGGAGTTTTATAAAACGTGTTAGTAAGAGTGCATGATTTTACCTATCCTGCTGATTTTTATGTGATCAAAATGAGTGAGCATGAAGCTAGGGAATCTAGTGGAGTGTTGTTAGGAAGGCCATTTTTGAGAACGGCTAAGACAATAGTAGACATGGCCGAGGGGACAATTTGCATTGATTTCCATAGAGAGAAATTTACTTTTGATATCAATGAAGCCATGAAGAAACCGATTGATTCTGAAAATTTGTGTTATGTTGACGTGATTGACCCCCTTGTCCAAGATTTTCTTGAGACCGAACTATTGCAGGAGAAACTCCAAGCATTAGATGTTTATGAGCAGGCTGACATCGAAGCCGCTGCATGGTGTGAAATGATCAGTAGCCAAGGGTTGACTGATGAAGAAATAGAAGTAGCAATCAAGGGATTCTGTCAGAAATCGGAGTTCACTGGAGCCGCAGGGGTTCAGCTACCAGCCAGTATAGAAGAACCATCGAAGGGAGGTTTAGAAAAAGAAGGAGAGATTGAGAAAAACCCTCTACCCGAAGACACACTTCCACCTCAAGTTGAGCTGAAGAAGTTGCCACCAAATTTGAAGTATGCCTTCCTTGGAGAGGAGAACTCTTATCCAGTGATCATCAGTAGCAGCCTCACGAAAGAACAAGAGGCTAGGCTACTGACCGTGCTGAGCAAGAACAAGAAGGCAATTGGATGGAGTCTTACAGATTTAGTGGGGATTAGCCCCGACGTCTGCATGCACCACATTAGGTTGGAGGAAGGAGCGAAGGCTCATCGAGATGCTCAAAGGAAGGTAAACCCTAACATGCGAGAAGAGATATTGAAGGAGATCTTGAAGTTGTTGTCGCTAGGGATTATCTATTCAGTACCGGATAGTGAGTGGGTCGGCCCGATCCACATGGTCCCAAAGAAGTCGGGCATCCAAGTAGTTCAGAATGAGAGGAATGAACTGATCCCAACGAGGCTAGTCACGGGTTGGCGAATGTGCATCGATTACCGTAAGCTGAACAATGCGACCAGGAAGGACCATTTTCCCCTGCCGTTCATCGACCAAATGTTGGAGAGATTAGCTGGGAAGAAGTTTTTCTGCTTTCTAGATGGGTACAGCGGGTATTTCCAAATTTACGTAGATCCTGAGGATCAGGACAAGACCACTTTCACTTGCCCGTTTGGAACCTATGCATACCGTCGCATGCCCTTCGGCCTGTGCAACGCTCCAGGTATGTTTCAACGATGTATGATGAGCATATTTTCTGATTTGATTGAGGATTGCATAGAGATATTCATGGACGATTTTACGGTTTACGGAGACTCGTTCGACTCTTGCCTTCACCATTTAGATATAGTTTTGGAGAGATGTCAAGCAAAGAGTTTGGTTTTGAACTTCGAAAAGTGCCATTTTATGGTCGCCGAAGGGATAGTTTTAGGACACGTGGTCTCAGAGAGAGGTATCCAAGTGGATCGAGCCAAGGTAGATGTTATATCCAAATTACCATTCCCTACTGATCAGAAGGGAATAAGGGGTTTTCTGGGGCACTGAAACGAGGATTTTCTTCTTTTATCGCGTGTGCACAGAAATAGATCACTGCAAGCGCTTGGTCAAGACACCACGCTCCTTAAATCCACTAGAGCACAAGGTCTAGGAACTTAAGAGAACATAAAGTGCTTGGTCGTTGGACACACATCGACTCCCCTTCAAAAAATATAAATCCCTCAACCCGAATACTATGAATTAGTATAGGGAAGTGGGGTCGATCCCACAGAGATGGACTCGCAAAGTAGTGCTCAGAGACTTTGGACAGACAAATGGCTGCTGCCACGCAACAAAAGGGTTGAGAATTTTAAACTAACTCTAGACCTAGGCAGAAAATGTAAATGCTAGACCTAGGACATGTTAAACTTGTAAATTCAGACTTCGACAACAAGAAACATAACCACTTCCTAGACAGTGTAAACAACTACCTAATCTAGCTAAACAGAATATGACTGAAAGTGGGGACCATAATTCCAAAAATGGCAAGTACGGAAAGAACTGCAGATTAACAAACTCTGACGCTAGCTCGCAGCAAAATGCATCTTCTCCACCCAATTGAACTTGCAGATGAACAAACAGAGCAAAAAGCGAGATTCGAACAGAATATAGAGATTTGGTCGTCGTTATCTTGCTGCAACTCGGAAACACATCAGATCTGCGTACACTAGACGGAATGAAAGAAAAACACGTAAACTAAGCATGAAAATCAGATCGAAACTACTCAGATTCACGTCAGAATGCTTGATCCACTCCGAATCCAAGACATCCGAACCCAACAACCAACAAATCCAGCAAATCCAACCAAAATTCTTCCACAATCCAACTCCAATCTCCCAGATCTGACCATTAACCTGCAATAACTCAGTAAACAGCTGCGAAACGCATCCAACTCAGACAATTTAAAAACTCCAAAATCTCAATAAGCGAAACGATCAAACCAGAAATCAACACAATCGCCATAACGGAAAATCAAACTTGCTTTTAAACCAGAAACTATTCGGTGAAAACAGCGAACCGAGCTTCGAACAACGAAGCTCGGCAGAGTAAGCAAAATACGGAAAGCGGAAAATAAATTGTTTCTTCGCTCCTAACAAGAGCGGTGTTACACCATTTCGGAAGCTAAGATGAAACCCGGACGTGCGAACTGAGATCTCCTCAAAACTAGTATCAAGTGTGTGTGTGGGAAAGTGAACTAAGCAACAGACTGTGGTGAGGTCTCCCCCGGGAAGATCCCTCCAGCTTGCATGCTTCTGCCTTTTATAGATGCGGACATAGCCCTTGAGTCTTCGTAGAAATCTCTATTCTACCCTTCAACTCTGGAGCTTCCTCCGTCGAGCAATTCTCTTCATAATCGTTCACTAAATCGCCAGTTCCTCGACCTTGTGATTTTTTGGTCTTCTTTCCTGGACCTGGCGAATTCCTTCACACACCTGGCTTAAAACGTGCGTTAGTCCTAGTAAAATCACGAATTAAATCCCTAGACCCATGCATGAAATTAGCCTTATCAAACTGCTCACACTTAAACCATGCTTGTCCTCAAGTATGAAAGACAAGAAAAAGAAATAAGGCGAATTTCAATGCACGGCCCCCCCCCAAGTACTATTCTACAAACAAAACAGACTCCTAGACCTAGACAACTACAACACGAAACACATAAAAATCACAAAAGAAAAGAAAACACATAAGCGCATAAACTGGTATTTTCCTAGCAGCCATCCCCACAAGTTTAAGGTCAATCCAAGCGTTTACAGCCTCAGATTCCTCCCATTCCCTTCTTCTATCTAGTCGAGTTGTCAGTTCGTCAAGATAGCCTTCTGACTTCCCAATTGTTAGATTCACTCGATCACTCATTCCTCACCAGGGATGTTAGGATCGGATCGCTCTTAAGTTAAAGTTACTCCACTGATGCATCGGGTTATGAGAGTTTCTCCTTCCTACCGTCTCCTTTTTATTCCTGGGTCTGGTTACTACTGCTTCCTGCCCTTAAATTTTTTTTTTTTTTTTTTTTTTTTTTTCCTGGACTTCGTCCAGCTTATACCTCCGGTTTTATTATTTTAACTCCTCCCCTGGACTTCGTCCAGCTTATACCTCCTTTTCCTGGACTTCGTCCAGCTTATACCTCCTTTTCCTGGACTTCGTCCAGCTTATACCTCCAGAAACCCTTTTTTTTCCGTCAGACTCTTCTCCCTAAGCATCAAGTGGTAGCCCATTCTTTTTACAAGTTAGCTCAAAGTGTATAGGCTTATAACTCGCTCTTATAGTAGGGCTGCACAACTGGGTTATCTAAGGCATCCTCTATCGTTCTCACTTCATCCAACTGACTTTGATTTATTAAGAGAAAAGGATTCACAATTTAGCATGTATTTTCTCTTCAATTACTCTCCCTAAGGGGCTTTTTGCTATTCATTTTACCAGTTATGCAAACACGAAACCTAAAAAAAAACTTCTACAAACTCCTAGACCTAACTGCGTCCCCCCTCCCACTTCATTTATGCTTGTCCCCAAGCAATCCGTATGAAGTGGAAAGCAGGCCAGTTAGTGGCGACATGAAACGAACTCAACAAAACACAAACTTCTCACACTTAGACCAAGCATTGGGCTAAGTGGGAGAAGGAACAACATACAACACAAAACATGTTATGACATATAACCCCTTCTCACACTTAGACCAATGCCTGGTCTAAGTGGAAGGGTTCAACACATATATACAGAACCTAGCATGCTGACAGGTAAAACAGAAATAAAACGAAAGAACTGTTAAATAAAAGAAAGAAAAAGTTACTTGGTTTGAGGAGGAAATTCAATTCGGTGTCTGGCCCCCGTGGGAGCCAAACTTTGGTGGCACCGTCGGCTGGGTCACCTTTGCTTTCTTCCTGGCCGGCATCTCCGGCTTCACTGGTCTGTCATCAGCAGGTCGGGGTATGGCTGTCCTCAGGACCACGGGTCTAGCGGAAGAGGGGGTGATGTGAGGCCTCGGGCCTTGTGATGGCTTCTGCGCGGATACACTTCCTGGACTTAGCGTTGTAATGTTGCCGCTAGACCCAGGAATAGTTTCTGATGCATCCGGGAACTTTTTGTGCAGCCATTTCAGCATGGTCGTCATCAAAGCAACACCCTCCGCCATCCTGTTGGTTTGCTCACTTGACGAAACCACCCAATCGGTGATACGTCCCCTCAGGACTGCGGCCTCTTCCCTGCTTTTTCCGAATTCCCTTCGGATCTCAGTCATTTCCTTGCGTACCCCGTCGATTCCTTTCCTTACCTCCTCAACTTCTTTCTGAACTCCCTGAACCATCAGCCTGACTTCGTCCTCAGTGGCTTGATCCTTTACCTCCACACCATCGGGTTCCTGCTTGACTTGTGCCTCTGACTTACCGACCTCATAAAAACACACCTCCTTCCCTCGGGCGATCAGCAACCCCTTGTTGAAAAAAAAATCGAAATTGAAGACTTCCGGGGCTGAGCACATCTTTACTACACGGCAGGCCTTGCTGATTTTAATTACAATGTTGCGCTGCAAATAGGCCCCGAGAAGATGGCACGTGTACAGATGCCTGGACGGGTTGGAGGTGACTTGATGGCAGGCTTGGGCTAACCAATAACCCAAATGAACTCGTACTCCTGTGGCCATGCACCACGTAAAGTATAGGTCGGCGGTCGTCAGGGCGTTGTTGGCAGTGCCCATCAAGTTGTAGCTAACAAAAGTTTGGGCGAATCGCAGGACCCGATTTTCTATATGGTGTGCCTTCGAAAAACTTGTTTTAAATTGACCCACTCTTGAGTGAGTCAAGAACTCCCACGCACCTTGTGCCTGAAATCCTGGCGTCAACTTCGGCGGACCAACCATTCTGTCGTTCCACAGGCCCTCATCATCTTCTGTTCTCGTTAGCAAGCCCATCCGCAGCGTCCACTCCCGGATACTCATCCTATGTTCTTCATTAAAAAGCCTGAAAGCTATGGAATCCGCATCCAAATCGGCGGTGGATTTGAACCGGAAGGTGGAAAAGAATTCACGGGCCGCGTCGACTGGAACTTCGAAAGTGCTGTGCTTTAGTAACCAATCAAAACCGATTGCATCTATATACCCCCTGAACTCATCGTTAGAGCTAATATGTTTGAGTTCCGCCGGGTGGTACATTTTTCCGGACTTCGCCACCTTTCCCTCAGCACTCTTTTCCTTGTATATGGCCACACGTTTTGGATCGTCAAATCTTCTCATATTGTCTAGCAGCTCGTTTGTAATCCAAATCTCCGTCGGCTCAAAGTTCAGTACATCCTCGTCTTGCTCCTCCTCTGAATCACTGGACCTGGCAGGATTCTCGGGTCCGCGGCGTATGGTACCTTGGCGGGTGGAGGAAGTGGAGATTCAGTAGATTTCCCCTTCTCCTTCTCGGTCGAGGAGGAAGCAATTTGTTTCCCTTTCCTTTTCTTAGCCCTCGCGCGGCGCCCCTCTTCGTCACTCTCCCTTCCACTCGGCCTGGGGGAGTCCCTCCTGCGCAGACACGGCGGTCGCTAGGTCAAAGCGTATCCTTTTTCCTTTTGTTGGGCAGAAACGGCAATGTTCATCAAGAATACTCCGACGTGTCCGTCTCCTTGTTTCCCTTAGATTAAGCTGCGAATCGGCCTCCTCAGAGACCTCAGTTAAATCCACTATCATGTGAGTCCCTGCATCGACAGTTTCTTGAGCACCCTCAGAATCGAGTGCTCCACTTTCCTCTGCTAACAATGGGGTTGCCCCCGTGATATAAACAGGGGTTTTCTAACCCCGTAAGATTTCCTTCAGGTTGGGCTTCAGTGCCCACAGATTTTTCGGGAGTCCTTCCCGCATCAACATCTTCCTCATAAATTGGGCTTCAATCGCCCCAAACTACGTCTAGGGTTTCCTTTTCAGAATTTAGGGCTTCGCCGCCCACTTGAACATCATCATCATCAACAACGGCATCCCTCTCAATCAGACGCCTCCAGAACAGGGGTTTTCCCCCTCAGCCCTACTAACAGTAATGGCGGTGTCTTCAACTACCGCAACAAGAGCATCTACCCCCCCCAACAACACTCTCCACCAAATTCACAGCAGAAATATCAAAGGTTTACCTCCCTCTGAAACACCATCACCGTCCAAACTTTAAACAGGGGATTCCTTCTGAGAATCAGAACCTAACCTGGGTTCACCTACGGCCAATAACGGCAGTCCCGCGGCCAGATCTGTCTCTACTTCACACGAATCTCCGTAATGGGTGATCCTGGAACGTCGGGCACTGCATCGTCCTCCGGCCTGGTGGCGGTTTCTGGTACTGTGTCCTGGGCAGAGGTGGTTTCTTCTGAATAATGGTAGCAGCCTCCGGCGCGGTTTCTGTACAGCAGTGGGTGGTGTCTCGACAACCTCCGGTTGTGTCACGGTGGTGTTGGAACGGCTGGCATGGGTTGTCCCATTGCAAACATCGCGAACGCTTGCATCGCTTTATCGGCCCCTCCGAACTTCTGAAATAGTTCATTCATGAACTCTCCGCCGCACTCTCTCGGCGGATCCAGAAGCGCTGCTGGTTCCTTGTTGGTTATCCATGGTATTCTGCAGAAAATTTTGAAAAGAACTTGGGCGAAATTTTCAGATTAGGGTTAGAGAGAGATTGAAATTTGGGGTTTTTTTGATTTGGGAGAGAGAATATTTGGAGAGAGAATGAGTAATGAAAAAAATAAAAAGGCCAAAACCGCTCATAGTGTAGGCATTGGAGAGGACAGTTCCTTTTGCAGGCGGGTGGCAGGTGGTGACGCTAGCGACCGTACGCCTCCCCAGTAAAGTGCTCTTTGAAATCCGGACCGGTGCCAATTCCCTCCAAAACTCTTTTACCCCACAATTCCTTGCTCAAGTAAATTCCTTCTGCCAAACACACTAAAAAGAAAACATCAAACTAAAAAAAACAAATATGAAACGCCGAACTCCCCGGGTCCTAGGATATGACAGCATCAAAACATTCCCGATGGGTCTGGTGTTTCGAAAATATTTTGGAAGAATAAAATTTTTTATTTGTTTGGATTTTTCTTGATTTAAAGAAAAGCAATTAATATTGTACAAAATTGTTGTAAAGTGTTCTCAAAAGTTTCCTGGATCTGGGTATGGTCAAACTTTTAATTACTAGACCCAGGAGATATTTTAAAAACACTATCCTTCCTAGACGGCTAGGTGATATCAAAGAGTGCGCGTAGTGGCACTTCGTCCACTACACACAACTCTGAGCTATCCCTAAAGACCTTTATCCTATGTCCATTGACAATAAAAGGTATGGAATTTGGTGCACCTTCCCTGGATTCAAAACTGCTTTCGGTTTGCTCGAAGTCCCATGATGATGTAAGGCCCAATCCATTTAGACTTTAACTTTCCAGGCATCAACTTGAGCTTGGATTGAAAACAAAAGGACTTTCTGTCCTAACCCTGAGTTCCTTGACCCGGAGATTTTATCATGCCAAAGCTTAGTTTTTTCCTTATACCACATGGCAGATTCATAAGACTCAAGCCGTAACTCTTCCAGTTCCTGGAGCTGCATCATTCCTCTCTTCTTCACAAGCCTGCGGATTCATGTTGATCTCTTTGACCGCCCAGTAGGCTCTGTGTTCGATTCCCACGGGTAGTGGCACAGTTTTCCGAATACCAACCTATATGGTGACATACCAATAGGTTCTTATAAGCTGTCCTATAAGCCCATAATGCATCATCCAGTCTCTTACTCCAATCCTTCCTAGACGGGTTCACCGTTTTTCGAGAATGGCCTTTATCTCCCTATTTGATATTTCTGCCTGGCCATTGGACTGAGGATGATAAGTGTAGACAACCTATGGTGGACTCCGTATTTCTTCATAGAGGCCTCTATTGTACGTTCTTAAAATGGGTTCCTTGGTCTGAGATGACAGCCCTAGGGATCCCGTACCTGTTGAAATGTTAGACCGCAGAAATTTGGCTACTTCCACAGCTTCGCAGGAGGTCGTAGCTTTGCCTCTATCCATTTCGAGACGTAGTCCACCGCCACAAGTATGTATGTATTCCCGATATGAAGATGGAAATGGACCCATAAAGTCCATACCCCAAACATCGAAAATCTCACAAACAATCACCAGGAACTTGTGGCATTTCGGTCCCTCTAGAAATTCCTCCAATCTGCTGACACCCTTTCGCAATTCTGGCAGAATTCGAATGCATCCTTATGTAATGTAGGCCAGTAGAAACCACGTGTCTAAAGAGACCTTCCTTGCAGTCTTCCTAGGTCCGAAGTGACCCCCACAAGCTAAGCATGGCAATGATTCAGCACATCCCTTTGCTCCCACTCCGGAATGCATCTCCTAATTAGCCTGGGTCATGCTCCCATTTCCACAAATACGATCGTCCCAAAAGTTAGTATTTGGCTTCACTTTTAATTTCATCTTCTGGGCCCCGGGAAATTTCGTCGGAACTGGGCACTTCTCTAGTGACCAAGTAATTTGCTAGATCAGCGAACCATGGCTCTGCATTCGCCTGGCATTTCCTTTTTTCAGCATCTCCTGGACCTGTTGCTGCCATTAGCTTCTTCCCAATTGATAGGTCTAGGAGAATCGTAAAATAATAAAGATGTTCTTCCGGGAACGCATCAGGTATTGCTTCATTCCGTCTCACCTTGGTAAATGCGAGCTCAGGTGATCAGCCACCTTGTTCTCCGTCCCCTTCTTAGTCTCTGACTTCCCAGTTAAACTCTTGTAACAGTAGCACCCAGTCGGATCAACCTTGGCTTAGACTCACTTCTTTGCCAGTAAGTACTTTATCGCAGCGTGGTCTGTGAAGACTATCACCCTCGACCCGAGCAGATATGGTCGAAATTTTTCAAAAGAGTACACGACTGCCAACATTTCCTTCTCCGTGGTGTCGTAATTTGTCGGGCTTGATTAGCGTTTTTGACGCATAGAAAATTACGTAACTTTTTCCATCAACTCTTTGACCTAGCACCGCCCCTACTGCATAGTCCACTCGCATCACACATGATTTCAAACGGCAAACCCCAATCAGGTGCTCTGATGATGGGGGCAGATACTAATCTGTCCTTCAGCAGCTGAAAAGCCTTAATGCATTCCTCATTAAAAACAAACTCAACATCGTTATGCAACAGATGAGTGAGTGGCTGAGCAATTTTTGGAAAATCCTTTATAAATCTCCTGTAGAATCCTGCGTGACCTAGGAATCCCCTCACTTCCTTTTGATTTGTCGGGTGGGGCAGTTTTGATATCACGTCCACTTTGCTTGGTCCACCTGTATGCCCCTTTCCGATACTACATGCCCCAGGACAATTCCGTTCAGGGACCATGAAGTGGCATTTCTCGAAATTCAAAACCAAGTGCTTCTCTTGACATCTTCTCAGCACTACATCCAAGCTCGCCAGACATGAATCAAATGAATCCCCGTATACAGTGAAGTCGTCCATAAAGATCTCGATGCAAATCTTCCAGCAGGTCTGAGAAATACTCATCATACATCGTTGAAAAGTGCCTGGTGCATTGCAAAAGGCCAAACGGCATTCTCCGATATGCATACGTTCCAAACGGACACGTGAAAGTTGTCTTCTCCTGGTCCTCGGGGTCCACGTAAATTTGGAAATACCCACTATATCCGTTCCAAGAAACAGAAATATTGCTTGCCCTGCTAATCTCTCCAGCATCTGGTCAATGAACGGAAGGGGGAAAATGGTCTTTCTTGGTTGCCTCATTCAATCTTCTGTAGTCAATGCACATCCTCCAACCGGTGACTAGCCTGGTCGGTACCGAACTCATTCTTGTCGTTCTTGACAACCTGGATTCCCGACTTTTTGGGTACCATGTGTACTGGGCTAACCCATTCACTGTCGGGTATGGAATAAATGATTCCTAGGGATAACAACTTCAATACCTCCTTCAATACCTCTTCCCTCATATTGGGATTCAATTTGCGTTGAGGGTCCTCTGCAGGGTTTCGCTCCTTCATTAAAGTCGAATGTGATGCATGCACAGATCAGGGCTAATCCCTACCAAGTCAGAAAGTGTCCAACCAATAGCGTTCTTGTTCCCTTCGGATGACTTTCACCAGCAGCTCCTCTTCCTTCCTGTTCCTTGATCAAGTTGCTGTTGATAATCACCGGAAAAAGTCTCATTCGCCTCAAGGTAAGCATACTTTAGGCCTGGCGGAAGTGTTTTCAACTCCTTCTTGGAACATCTTTTTCCTGGGGCAGGGGGTTCTTTTCTGTGCTGCTCCAGTCGTCATCTCCCCTTAGTCGATCCAGGAAGATCTTCCTTGCTTGCCCAATAAAGTGTCTCCCCTCGATCTGGCTAGCTCGGGCTTGGTGCAAAATTCCAGAATTGCTTCTGCTAGCTCTTCATCTGACAACTTGCTCGTATTCATTGCTTGGCACCAACTGGCCACCTCACCTATCAATAGCATGACTCATCTCTGAGTTCTCAATCTGTCCCTGGCATTATTCAGTCTCGAGGTATTCCTGGACCAAGGGGTTAATGATATCTACAGAATGCATATTTTCACATCAAGTGGCTTCTTCATTGCCTCATCTATGCTGAATGTATATTTATCCCCATTGTAATCGAGACAGATAGTACCATCAAAGACATCAATGATAGTCTTAGCAGTTCGCAGGAAGGTCTCCCCAATAATACTCTCCGCCAGACTCTACAGACTCATTATCGCTCATCTTAATCACATGGAAGTCAGCCGGGTACAGGGAAGTCGTGTACCTTGACTATTACGTTCTCGAGCACTCCTTCAGGGCAGATGCATGACCTGTCCGCCAATTGGATCACAACCTTCGTATCCACCATACCTACTCCACTAACCTCTTGTATATGGACAGGGGTAACACATTAATTGATGCTCCAAGTCACACATAGCATGCTCAATTTTTACAAATCGCCGATGGAAATAGGCAAGGTGAACATACCTGGGTCATTGCATTTCGAAGGCATCCTCCCGCTTCTGAATTACCACCGCGGACACATTCTCTCCCTATCAAGATTTTTCCACTAGGTCTAGCCTTCCAGCTATAAACTCTTTGATGAACTTGCTGAAAACTGGCATTTTCAAAGCCTGTAAGAAGGGTAGATTTATCTCCAGTTTCTTCCCGAAATATCCATAAGATCCACTGGCTCATCCTTCTTTTTCTTTTGCCTCTCCTCGTTTGGGAAAGGTTTTGTCGTTTCCCGGTTTCCGGAACATTCACCTGCTGAAGATTCATCGACTCCTTTTTTCTCCTACCATTCCGGTTCTGGATCTATGAAAAATGGTTCGATTGTCCTGGGCACCGTTTCTCTAAATCTCCTGCCTGAAGTTGCATCTCTAACTGCGAGGTTGCTTTCAACCGGGTTTCTTGATTCAGTGGTTTTGGCCTCTGTTTCCTTATCCTTAATGGGGTGTCGTGAACCTCCCTCTGACCTCATGAGCCGGCCTTCGTAGCTCCTTCCCAGATCTCAGCGTGATCTGGCTAATATTGGCTTTGTCAGGTGGTCTTACCGAGTGCAGGAATCTTGCCCTCGTTGCCCCGCATATCACTCAAGGAGAGTAGCTATTTGAGACAACGGTTTGGCCAACATATCCATTGCCGCCTTCTGTTCTTGCTGCGCATTCCTGAAGCTTGTGGACCACATCATTGTTCGACTGTAAATTGTTCTGAATGTGCTTGCTGGGAACTAACGGGTGCCGTGAAGACCATCTCATCAAGGTTCCTTGGGTCTAGAGCTTGGCTGACTAGGGCCTGGCCCAATTTTGGTTTGTTCCACTTCCTTGGCCTGGGCAATGTGCCCTTGACCTCCTGGATTGTTGTTGAAATTGCTTCCTTGACCTGGGTAAGGTGCTTGGAATTCCTTTGATGTGGTGGTACATAAGAATTCCCTTGATAATTTTGATTCTTGTTTCCCCAGTCGAGTGATCTCCTTGATTACGGTTGTTCCAATTTCCTTGCCCCTCATGATTTCTCCAGTTACCCGGCCTCTCGGGCTGCGGTGCGGACTGTATACTCAGTTGGGGTGCCTGGGCTGGCTTTGCTCGTTTCAGACCATCTAAGTTCGGGTGATTCCTCCAGGGTGCATCTCTTTGTCTTCCTTGGTTCCAACTTCCATCAGGATTCCACTTCCCATCGCGTTCGCCTGGGCCTGGTAATCACCTTCCTGAGGTCCGTAATATTGCTGGAGTTGATTATCTACTGGACCTAACACTTAGCAAGTTTCGCTTGGTGCGGCTGTATTAGTTTTTTCGATAGCATTCAGCAAGGCTTTCCTCCAGCCTATCAATCCTTGCTTCAACGTTGTCATCCTCCTGCTCCCTCATGCATTCACAGAGCCTTTTCTCACAGCATTCCTCGTACTGTCATACGCCTTCTTGGCGTCGATTAATCTTCCCAAAATCTCTCTTGCCTCACTTCCTGCTCTTTCTGTATTTAAATTCCCCCCCGCTCGAGGAGTTCATCAAATCCTTAGACTCGGGAGTTGCCCCTTCATAAAACAGAGAGTAGGTCCTTCTGCCTCTACGCATCCGATGATTCGGGCATGCGTCCAGCAATCCCTTGAACCTTGACCAGTATTGGCTCAATGACTCATCGTAATCCTGCTTGCATTCCACTTCTCCTTCTTTCGAGCGTTCGTCTTTGGTGGATGGAAAGAAGTAATCTAGGAACGCCAATTTTAAAGTCCCTCCAGGTGCGGATAGAATCCGGGGGGTAATCTCAACAACCATGTATTTGCCTCCCCCTTTAGAGTGAAAGGAATCGCGCGCCAGCGAGAGTCCTCTCCTCTTTCGCATCATTAGGCCTCCCTTTGAATCCCATAACTTGCTAAACTCGTTCAAAAACTCGTACGGCATTCACTCCTTCGCCCAGAAATGTTTGCAAGACACCTAACACATTCGTTTTGATCTCAATAGATCTCTGACGTGGGTTCATCACTATTGCGTGTGCTGGTTCTCCATCGAGATGAGCCGTTAGTGACCCTATTTCTGGATCTGGGTCCGCTACGTGTGGCCATCTCAACTTCCTCTTCCTCCCCTGTTTCTGACTCTGTTTCCGATTCTGGTGGGACTTCCGGATCTGTTCGTCCTGAAGATTCCCAAGATTCGTCACTCAAAAACTCAGTCGGGAACGGATCTCCCGTCGTGAACCCTGATCTGGTAGTCACAGTGGAGGCTGTATCCTTGATCTTCCAAACGAACTGACCGTATTTCCACTCAGACGAGTTAACTACTACTCCGGTGGAAGCTCCTGCTCATGTACTACAAAGAAAACGGAAAGAAAAAGTAAAATTAAAATTATTCACACCAAAAACTCTAGGCACTAACACAAAGTACGCCATCCATCCCCGGCAGCGGCGCCATTTGAAACGAGGATTTTCTTCTTTTATCGCGTGTGCACAGAAATAGATCACTGCAAGCGCTTGGTCAAGACACCACGCTCCTTAAATCCACTAGAGCACAAGGTCTAGGAACTTAAGAGAACATAAAGTGCTTGGTCGTTGGACACACATCGACTCCCCTTCAAAAAATATAAATCCCTCAACCCGAATACTATGAATTAGTATAGGGAAGTGGGGTCGATCCCACAGAGATGGACTCGCAAAGTAGTGCTCAGAGACTTTGGACAGACAAATGGCTGCTGCCACGCAACAAAAGGGTTGAGAATTTTAAACTAACTCTAGACCTAGGCAGAAAATGTAAATGCTAGACCTAGGACATGTTAAACTTGTAAATTCAGACTTCGACAACAAGAAACATAACCACTTCCTAGACAGTGTAAACAACTACCTAATCTAGCTAAACAGAATATGACTGAAAGTGGGGACCATAATTCCAAAAATGGCAAGTACGGAAAGAACTGCAGATTAACAAACTCTGACGCTAGCTCGCAGCAAAATGCATCTTCTCCACCCAATTGAACTTGCAGATGAACAAACAGAGCAAAAAGCGAGATTCGAACAGAATATAGAGATTTGGTCGTCGTTATCTTGCTGCAACTCGGAAACACATCAGATCTGCGTACACTAGACGGAATGAAAGAAAAACACGTAAACTAAGCATGAAAATCAGATCGAAACTACTCAGATTCACGTCAGAATGCTTGATCCACTCCGGATCCAAGACATCCGAACCCAACAACCAACAAATCCAGCAAATCCAACCAAAATTCTTCCACAATCCAACTCCAATCTCCCAGATCTGACCATTAACCTGCAATAACTCAGTAAACAGCTGCGAAACGCATCCAACTCAGACAATTTAAAAACTCCAAAATCTCAATAAGCGAAACGATCAAACCAGAAATCAACACAATCGCCATAACGGAAAATCAAACTTGCTTTTAAACCAGAAACTATTCGGTGAAAACAGCGAACCGAGCTTCGAACAACGAAGCTCGGCAGAGTAAGCAAAATGCGGAAAGCGGAAAATAAATTGTTTCTTCGCTCCTAACAAGAGCGGTGTTACACCATTTCGGAAGCTAAGATGAAACCCGGACGTGCGAACTGAGATCTCCTCAAAACTAGTATCAAGTGTGTGTGTGGGAAAGTGAACTAAGCAACAGACTGTGGTGAGGTCTCCCCCGGGAAGATCCCTCCAGCTTGCATGCTTCTGCCTTTTATAGATGCGGACATAGCCCTTGAGTCTTCGTAGAAATCTCTATTCTACCCTTCAACTCTGGAGCTTCCTCCGTCGAGCAATTCTCTTCATAATCGTTCACTAAATCGCCAGTTCCTCGACCTTGTGATTTTTTGGTCTTCTTTCCTGGACCTGGCGAATTCCTTCACACACCTGGCTTAAAACGTGCGTTAGTCCTAGTAAAATCACGAATTAAATCCCTAGACCCATGCATGAAATTAGCCTTATCAGGCACGCCGGATTTTATCGAAGATTTATCAAGGATTTCTCCAAGATCGCCCAACCCCTTACTAGATTACTTCAGAATGACGTGGAATTCATCTTTGATGAGCAATGCAAGGCTGCTTTCAACCTTCTCAAGGAAAAGTTGATATCCGCACCTATCATAAGGGCTCCTGACTGGAACCATCCGTTCGAAGTAATGTGCGACGCCAGCGATTTTGCGGTAGGAGCCGTGCTGGGTCAGAAGATCGACGGGAAGAGGTACGTAATTTTTTATGCGTCCAAGACTTTAAATCAAGCCCAGCGGAATTACGATACCACTGAAAAGGAGATGCTGGCAGTGGTGTATTCTTTCGAGAAGTTCAGGCCATATTTGTTGGGATCTAAGGTCATAGTGTATACTGACCATGCGGCGATTAAGTATCTGATTGCCAAGAAGGAATCCAAACCACGCTTGATCCGATGGGTACTCTTGCTACAAGAATTTGACTGGGAGGTAGAAGATAAGCGAGGAGTCGAGAACAAAGTGGCGGACCATTTGAGCAGAATAGTGCAAGATGGAAACGGTGACGAAGTGCATGATAAATTTCCAGAGGAACATTTGTGTGAGGTGATTTTTGTGCCCAGAAAAATTGATTGGGAAGAAGTGTTCAAGCTTACTGGTCAGAATGATACAGCAAAAGGAAAAGAGAAGGTAGGGCAAGAGCCTTGGTACGCGGACCTGGCCAACTACCTGGTAACTGGAGAGCTTCCAGAAGTGCCAAGTGTTACCAAAGCCCAAAGAATGAAGATCAAGAGTGAAGCGAAATACTACTTTTGGGACGACCCCTATTTGTGGAAGGTAGGGTCCGATCAAGTGATAAGGAGGTGCATTCCTGACTGGGATCAGCGGGATGTTTTGACCCACTGCCATTCGTTAGCATGCGGAGGACATTTCGGGTCCAAGAAGACGACTAGGAAGATTTTGGATAGCGGCTTTTATTGGCCAACCCTCAACAAAGATGCGTACGATTTTTGCAGAAGTTGTGAGCGTTGCCAACTGACCGGTGGAATATCTGCCCGGGATGAAATGCCACAGGTACCCGTAATAGTTTGCGAGTTATTCGACATATGGGGAATGGATTTCATGGGGCCTTTCCCTTCATCCTATGGGAATCTATATATCCTAGTTGCTGTAGACTACGTCTCCAAATGGGTGGAAGCCAAGGCCACAGGCACGTGTGAAGCCAAGGAAGTGGCCAAATTCTTAAAGAGTCATATCTTCAGCCGATTCGGTGTGCCCAGGGCGATCATATCCGATCAAGGCACACACTTCTGTAATCGCACAATTGAAGCTTTAATGAAGAAATACGGTGTGCACCATAAACTATCCAGCCCTTACCATCCGCAAGCAAATGGTCAAGCAGAAATCTCTAACCGCGAAATAAAGAAAATTTTGGAGAAGACGGTGAACACTTCTAGGAAGGATTGGAGTGTAAGGTTAGAGGATGCTCTCTGGGCGTATCGAACAGCCTACAAGACTCCCATAGGCATGTCCCCTTACCGGATTGTCTTTGGAAAGATGTGCCATTTACCAGTTGGAATCGAGCATCGAGCATACTGGGCAGTACAGAAAGTGAATATGGATGCTACAGCCTGTGAAGAGGAAAGGAAGCTGCAACTGCAGGAGCTTTAGGAACTTAGATTGGAGTCATTCGATTCCGCCATGTGGTACAAAGAACGAACTAAATTATGGCATGATCGAAATCTGAGGACTAAGGAGCTCCATGTTGGCCAGAAAGTACTACTCTTCCAGTCAAGATTGAAGCTTATGCCAGGGAAACTCAAGTCCAAATGGACAGGACCTTACATCATAACTGCACTCCGGTCCAACGAGGCAATAGAAATTTTAGGGAGTTTTTCTAACTCTGAACCTTTCATAGTAAATGGGCATAGGTTGAAAATATTCAGGGATAATAGCGAGGTGGGTGTAGTGGATGAAATTCCACTACAGCCACTTACATCGGTTTCATACTGATCAGTAAGATAGGAATTTGGAATTCCGCGCGGCCAGTTTCCCTTTGAGAATAGTATGCATATACTGGCCAAGTTGAATTCCAAATTACCTAAGAAAGTTGTAAATATTGTAAATACGTAATTAATTTTTGCACGCTAGATAATTCCTAAAAATCCAAAAAATATTTTCGGGCGTATTGACTAAAGGATTGCATATCTGGTGCTATTTCAAAATGTTATTTAAGTGCCCATTTAAATTAGTCTCCTTTTTCAGGCAAGTAGAGGAGGAATTATGGAAAGGACGAAATTTGAATTAAAGCTTGTGCAGCTTTTGCAGGGTGACAGCAAGAGAAATGGCGCGTGAGCAGAGGGAAAAGACGCGCGGACCAATCAGAGGCCAGCAACCTCAACCGCCCTTCCCGTCTGAAACGTCGCGACCGGCTACCGCTAATAACCGGTTACAACCACCTGCAACTGCTCTCTCTCACCCGAATTAAACTCACCGTCTCAACCCTTTCCCCTCACAAACCCTCATTTTCAATTCGCTTTCAAGAAATCCTTGTCCATCTCTCTCGCGGAAATATCATTCTCAACCCTCAACCCTACCTTTTCACCACTAAATCGCAGATTTCCACTCATGGGGAAGAAAGTTTTTGCCCGGAAAATCAAACCGCGCCGCCAAGAAACCCAGGAGGCACAACCACAGCAAAATCCACCGCCACCAGCACCGACCGCCCAGCCACCACCTATGATTTCCATGGATGCCATGATGGCATTTCTTCGTCAACAGGACCCTACTCGGGACTAGACGGCGGCATTGACTGGTTTTGATCAAATGGAGGGCGTAGGAACCACACCCAGTGAACTCCCGCCTGCGCCGGACAATCATGCAGCAGATTCAGTGCCGAATTCGGCAGAGCTCGACGCTATCACCGCACATTACGACTCCGACTCTGAGGAGCGTACGAAAAAGTCGAGTCAAGGCAAGACAACTCCGGAGGGGAGCGAAGGAATAGAGAAAACGCCCGAAGCGGAGCCGGTAGTTCAAGAAGTGAGAAGGCCGGAAATAGATTTTGAATGAATCGGCAGAAAACAAGGCC